>NW_028132594.1:0-57747 GCF_964374135.1 Grampus griseus | reverse complement strand
CCCTTCCCCGAAGCCTGACCCTCACCCGTCCCCTAATCCTAACCCGTAGGCTGACACTAACCCGCGCCCTCACACGTACGCTCCCCCTAAAGCCTTGTCGTACCCTCACCTGGACCCTAAACCGTCCCCGTCCCCTAACCCTAACCCTAGCACGAACCCTAACCCTAACCCTTCCCCGAAGCTTGATCCTCACCCGTCCCCTAATCCTAACCCGTACGCTAACACTAACCCGCGCCCTCACACGTACGCTCCCCCTAAAGCGTTGTCGTACCCTTACCTGGACCCTAAACCGTCCCCGTCCCCTAACCCTAACCCTAGCCCGAACCCTAACCCTAACCCTTCCCCGAAGCCTGACCCTCACCCGTCCCCTAATCCTAACCCGTACGCTGACACTAACCCGCGCCCTCACACGTACGCTCCCCCTTAAGTGTTGTCGTACCCTCACCTGGACCCTAAACCTTCCCCGTCCCCTAAACCTAACCCTAGCCCAAACCCTAACCCTAACGCTTCCCCGAAGCCTGACCCTCACCCGTCCAATAATCCTAACCCGTACGCTGACACTAACCCGTGCCCTCACACGTACGCTCCCCCTAAAGCGTTGTCGTACCTTCACCTGGACCCTAAACCGTCCCCGTCCCCTAGCCCTAACCCTAACCCTAACCCTTCCCCGAAGCCTGACCCTCACCCGTCCCCTAAACCTAACCCGTACGCTGATACTAACCCGCGCCCTCGCACGTACGCTCCCCCTAAAGCGTTGTCGTACCCTCACCTGGACCCTAAACCGTCCCCGTCCCCTAACGCTAACCCTAGCCCGAACCCTAACCCTAACCCTTCCCCGAAGCCTGACCCTCACCCGTCCCATAATCCTAACCCGTACGCTGACACTAACCCGCGCCCTCACAGGAACGCTCCCCCTAAAGCGTTGTCGTACCCTCACCTCGACCCTAAACCGTCCCTGTCCCCTAACCCTAAACCTAGCCCGAACCCTAACCCTAACCCTTCCCCGAAGCCTGACCCTCACCCGTCCCCTAATCCTAACCCATACGCTAACACTAACCCGCGCCCTCACAAGTACGCTCCCCCTAAAGCGTTGTCGTACCCTCACCTGGACCCTAAACCGTCTCGGTCCCCTAACCCTAAGCCTAGCCCGAACCCTAACCCTAACCCTTCCCTGAAGCCTGACCCTCACCCGTCCCCTATTCCTAACCCGTACGCTAACACTAACCCGCACCCTCACACGTACGCTCCCCCTAAAGCATTGTCGTACCCTCACCTGGACCCTAAACGGTCCCCGTCCCCAATCCCTAACCCTAGCCCGATCCCTAACCCTAACCCTTCCCCGAAGCCTGACCCTCACCCCTCCCCTAATCCTAACCCGTACGCTAACACTAACCCGCGCCCTCACACGTACGCTCCCCCTAAAGCGTTGTTGTACCCTCACCTGGACCCTAAACCGTCCCCGTCCCCTAACCCTAACCCTAGTCCAAAGCCTAACCCTAACCCTGCCCCGAAGCCTGACCCTCACCCGTCCTCTAATCCTAACCCGTAGGCTGACACTAACCCACGCCCTCACACGTACGCTCCCCCTAAAGCGTTGTCGTACCCTCACCTGGACCCTAAACCGTCCCCGTCCCCTAACCCTAACCCTAGCACGAACCCTAACCCTAACACTTCCCCGAAGCCTGACCCTCACCCGTCCCCTAATCCTAACCCGCACGCTGACACTAACCCGCGCCCTCACAGGAACGCTTCCCCTAAAGCGTTGTCGTACCCTCACCTGTACCCTAAACCGTCCGCGTCCCCTAACCCTAACCCTAGCACGAACCCTAACCCTAACCCTTCCCCGAAGCCTGACCCTCACCCGTCCCCTAATCCTAACCCGTACGCTGACACTAACCCGCGCCCTCACAGGAACGCTCCCCCTAAAGCGTTGTCGTACCCTCACCTCGACCCTAAACCGTCCCCGTCCCCTAACCCTAACCCTAGCCCGAACCCTAACCCTAACCCTTCCCCGAAGCCTGACCCTCACCCATCCTCTAATCCTAACCGATACGCTAACACTAACCCACGCCGTCACACGTACGTATCCCCTAAAGCGTTGTCGTACCCTCACCTGGACCCTAAACCGTCTCGGACCCCTAACCCTAACCCTAGCCCGAACCCTAACCCTAACCCTTCCCCGAAGCCTGACCCTCACCCGTCCCCTAATCCTAACCCGTACGCTAACACTAACCCGCACCCTCACACGTACGCTCCCCCTAAAGCATTGTCGTACCCTCACCTGGACCCTAAACGGTCCCCGTCCCCTATCGCTAACCCTAGCCCGATCCCTAACCCTAACCCTTCCCCGAAGCCTGACCCTCACCCGTCCCCTAATCCTAACCCGTACGCTAACACTAACCCGCGCCCTCACACGTACGCTCCACCTAAAGCGTTGTCGTACCCTCACCTGGACCCTAAACCGTCCCCGTCCCCTAACCCTAACCCTAGCCCGAACCCTAACCCTAACCTTTCCCCGAAGGCTGACCCTCACCCGTCCCCGAATCCTAACCCGTACGCTAACACTAACCCGCGCCCTCACACGTACGCTCCCCATAAAGCGCTGTCGTACCCTCACCTGGACCCTAAACCTTCCCCGTCCCCTAACCCTAACCCTAGCCCGAACCATAACCCTAACCCTTCCGTGATTCCTGACCCTCAGCCGTCCCCTAATCCTAACCCGTACGCTAACAGTAACCCGCGCCCTCACACGTACGCTCCCCCTAAAGCGTTGTCGTACCTTCACCTGGACCCTAATCCGTCCCCGTCCCCTAACCCTAACCCTAGCCCGAAGCCTAACCCTAACCCTTCCCCGAAGCCTGACCCTCACCCGTCCCCTAATCCTAACCCGTACGCTGACACTAACCCGTGCCCTCACACGAACGCTCCCCCTAAAGCGTTGTCGTACCCTCACCTGGACCCTAAACCGTCCCCGTCCCCTAACACTAACCCTAGCCCGAACCCTAACCCTAACCCTTCCCCGAAGCCTGACCCTCACCCGTCCCCTAAACCTAAACCGTACGCTGATACTAACCCGCGCCCTCGCACGTACGCTCCCCCTAAAGTGTTGTCGTACACTCACCTGAACCCTAAACCGTCCCCGTCCCCTAACCCTAACCCGAACCCTAACCCTAACCCTTCCCCGAAGCCTGACCCTCAACCGTCCCCTAATCCTAACCCGTACGCTAACACTAACCCGCGCCCTCACACGTACGCTCCCCCTAAAGCGTTGTCGTACCCTCACCTGGACCCTAAACCGTCCCCGTCCCCTAACCCTAACCCTAGCCCGAACCCTAACCCTAACCCTTCCCCGAAGCCTGACCCTCACCCGTCCCCTAATCCTAACCCGTACGCTGACATTAACCCGCGCCCTCCCACGAACGCTCCCCCTAAAGCGTTGTCGTACCCTCACCTGGACCCTAAACCGTCCCCGTCCCCTAACCCTAACCCTAGCACGAACCCTAAACCTAACCCTTCCCCGAAGCCTGACCCTCACCCGTCCCCTAATCCTAACCCGTAGGCTGACACTAACCCGCGCACTCACACGTACGCTCCCCCTAAAGCCTTGTCGTACCCTCACCTGGACCCTAAACCGTCCCCGTCCCCTAACCCTAACCCTAGCACGAACCCTAACCCTAACCCTTCCCCGAAGCTTGACCCTCACCCGTCCCCTAATCCTAACCCGTACGCTAACACTAACCCGCGCCCTCACACGTACGCTCCCCCTAAAGCGTTGTCGTACCCTTACCTGGACCCTAAACCGTCCCCGTCCCCTAACCCTAACCCTAGCCCGAACCCTAACCCTAACCCTTCCCCGAAGCCTGACCCTCACCCGTCCCCTAATCCTAACCCGTACGCTAACACTAACCCGCGCCCTCACACGTACGCTCCGCCTAAAGCGCTGTCATACCCTCACCTGGACCCTAAACCGTCCCCGTCTCCTAACCCTAACCCTAGCCCGAACCCTAACCCTAACCCTTCCCCGAAGCCTGACCCTCACCCGTCCCCTAATCCTAACCCGTACGCTGACACTAACCCGCGCCCTCACACGTACGCTCCCCCTAAAGCGTTTTCGTACCCTCACCTGGACCCTAAACCGTCCCCGTCCCCTAACCCTAACCCTAGCCCGAAGCCTAACCCTAACCCTTCCCCGAAGCCTGACCCTCACCCGTCCCCTAATCCTAACCCGTACGCTGACACTAACCCTCGCCCTCACAGGAACGCTCCCCCTAAAGCGTTGTCGTACCCTCACCTCGACCCTAAACCGTCCCCGTCCCCTAACCCTAACCCTAGCCCGAACCCTAACCCTAACCCTTCCCTGAAGCCTGACCCTCACCCGTCCCCTAATCCTAACCCGTACGCTAACACTAACCCGCGCCCTCACACGTACGCTCCCCCTAAAGCGTTGTCGTACCCTCACCTGGACCCTAAACCGTCTCGGACCCCTAACCCTAACCCTAGCCCGGACCCTAACCCTAACCCTTCCCCGAAGCCTGACCCTCACCCGTGCCCTAATCCTAACCCGTACGCTAACACTAACCCGCACCCTCACACGTACGCTCCCCCTAAAGCATTGTCGTACCCTCACCTGGACCCTAAACGGTCCCCGTCCCCTATCCCTAACCCTAGCCCGATCCCTAACCCTAACCCTTCCCCGAAGCCTGACCCTCACCCGTCCCGTAATCCTAACCCGTACGCTGACACTAACCCGCGCCCTCACACGTACCCTCCCCATAAAGCGCTGTCTTACCCTCACCTGGACCCTAAACCTTCCCCGTCCCCTAACCCTAACCCTAGCCCGAACCATAACCCTAACCCTTGCCTGATTTCTGACCCTCAGCCGTCCCCTAATCCTAACCCGTACGCTGACACTAACCCGTGCCCTCACACGAACGCTCCCCCTAAAGCGTTGTCGTACCCTCACCTCGACCCTAAACCGTCCCTGTCCCCTAACCCTAACCCTAGCCCGAACCCTAACCCTAACCCTTCCCCGAAGCCTGACCCTCACCCGTCCCCTAAACCTAACCCGTACGCTGATACTAACCCGCGCCCTCGCACGTACGCTCCCCCTAAAGCGTTGTCGTACCCTCACCTGGACCCTAAACCGTCCCCGTCCCCTAACCCTAACCCTAGCCCGAACCCTAACCCTAACCCTTCCCCGAAGCCTGACCCTCAACCGTCCCCTAATCCTAACCCGTACGCTAACACTAACCCGCGCCCTCACACGTACGCTCCCCCTAAAGCGTTGTCGTACCCTCACCTGGACCCTAAACCGTCCCCGTCCCCTAACCCTAACCCTAGCCCGAACCCTAACCCTAACCCTTCCCCAAAGCCTGACCCTCACCCGTCCCCTAATCCTAACCCGTACGCTGACATTAACCCGCGCCCTCACACGATCGCTCCCCCTAAAGCGTTGTCGTACCCTCACCTGGACCCTAAACCGTCCCCGTCCCCTTACCCTAACCCTAGCACGAACCCTAACCCTAACCCTTCCCCGAAGCCTGACCCTCACCCGTCCCCTAATCCTAACCCGTAGGCTGACACTAACCCGCGCCCTGACACGTACGCTCCCCCTAAAGCGTTGTCGTACCCTCACCTGGACCTTAAACCGTCCCCGTCCCCTAACCCTAACCCTAGCCCGAAGCCTAACCCTAATCCTTCCCTGAAGCCTGACCCTCACCCGTCCCATAATCCTAACCCGTACGCTGACACTAACCCGCGCCCTCACAGGAACGCTCCCGCTAAAGCGTTGTCGTACCCTCACCTCGACCCTAAACCGTCCCCGTCCCCTAACCCTAACCCTAGCCCGAACCCTAACCCTAACCCTTCCCCGAAGCCTGACCCTCACCCGTCCCCTAATCCTAACTCATACGCTAACACTAACCCGCGCCCTCACACGTACGCTCCCCCTAAAGCGTTGTCGTACCCTCACCTGTACCCTAAACCGTCCCCGTCCCCTAACCCTAACCCTAGCCCGAACCCTAACCCTAACCCTTCCCCGAAGCCTGACCCTCAACCGTCCCCTAATCCTAACCCGTACGCTAACACTAACCCGCGCCCTCACACGTACGCTCCCCCTAAAGCGTTGTCGTACCCTCACCTGGACCCTAAACCGTCCCCGTCCCCTAACCCTAACCCTAGCACGAACCCTAACCCTAACCCTTCCCCGAAGCCTGACCCTCACCCGTCCCCTAATCCTAACCCGTAGGCTGACACTAACCCGCGCCCTGACACGTACGCTCCCCCTAAAGCGTTGTCGTACCCTCACCTGGACCCTAAACCGTCCCCGTCCCCTAACCCTAACCGTAGCACGAACCCTAACCCTAACCCTTCCCCGAAGCTTGACCCTCACCCGTCCCCTAATCCTAACCCGTACGCTAACACTACCCCGTGCCCTCACACGTACGCTCCCCCTAAAGCGTTGTCGTACCCTTACCTGGACCCTAAACCGTCCCCGTCCCCTAACCCTAACCCTAGCCCGAACCCTAACCCTAACCCTTCCCCGAAGCCTGACCCTCACCCGTCCCCTAATCCTAACCCGTACGCTGACACTAACCCGCGCCCTCACACGTACGCTCCCCCTAAAGCGCTGTCATACCCTCACCTGGACCCTAAACCTTCCCCGTCCCCTAACCCTAACCCTAGCCCGAACCCTAACCCTAACCCTTCCCCGAAGCCTGACCCTCACCCGTCCCCTAATCCTAACCCTTACGCTGACACTAACCCGCGCCCTCACACGTACGCTCCCCCTAAAGCGCTGTCATTCCCTCACCTGGACCCTAAACCTTCCCCGTCCCCTAACCCTAACCCTAGCCCGAACCCTAACCCTAACCCTTCCCCGAAGCCTGACCCTCACCCGTCCCCTAATCCTAACCCGTACGCTGACACTAACCCGCGCCCTCACACGTACGCTCCCCCTAAAGCGTTGTCGTACCCTCACCTGGACCTTAAACCGTCCCCGTCCCCTAACCCTAACCCTAGCCAGAAGCCTAACCCTAACCCTAACCCTTCCCTGAAGCCTGACCCTCACCCGTCCCATAATCCTAACCCGTACGCTGACACTAACCCGCGCCCTCACAGGAACGCTCCCCGTAAAGCGTTGTCGTACCCTCACCTCGACCCTAAACCGTCCCCGTCCCCTAACCCTAACCCTAGCCCGAACCCTAACCCTAACCCTTCCCCGAAGCCTGACCCTCACCCGTCCCCTAATCCTAACTCATACGCTAACACTAACCCGCGCCCTCACACGTACGCTCCCCCTAAAGCGTTGTCGTACCCTCACCTGGACCCTAAACCGTCTCGGACCCCTAACCCTAACCCTAGCCCGAACCCTAACCCTAACCCTTCCCCGAAGCCTGACCCTCACCCGTCCCCTAATCCTAACCCATACGCTAACACTAACCCGCACCCTCACACGTACGCTCCCCCTAAAGCATTGTCGTACCCTCACCTGGACCCTAAACGGTCCCCGTCCCCTATCCCTAACCCTAGCCCGAAGCCTAACCCTAACCCTTCCCCGAAGCCTGACCCTCACCCGTCCCCTAAACCTAACCCGTACGCTGATACTAACCCGCGCCCTCGCACGTACGCTCCCCCTAAAGCATTGTCGTACCCTCACCTGGACCCTAAACCGTCCCCGTCCCCTAACCCTAACCCTAGCCCGAACCCTAACCCTAACCCTTCCCCGAAGCCTGACCCTCAACCGTCCCCTAATCCTAACCCGTACGCTAACACTAACCCGCGCCCTCACACGTACGCTCCCCCTAAAGCGTTGTCGTACCCTCACCTGGACCCTAAACCGTCCCCGTCCCCTAACCCTAACCCTAGCCCGAACCCTAACCCTAACCCTTCCCCGAAGCCTGACCCTCACCCGTCCCCTAATCCTAACCCGTACGCTGACATTAACCCGCGCCCTCCCACGAACGCTCCCCCTAAAGCGTTGTCGTACCCTCACCTGGACCCTAAACCGTCCCCGTCCCCTAACCCTAACCCTAGCACGAACCCTAAACCTAACCCTTCCCCGAAGCCTGACCCTCACCCGTCCCCTAATCCTAACCCGTAGGCTGACACTAACCCGCGCACTCACACGTACGCTCCCCCTAAAGCCTTGTCGTACCCTCACCTGGACCCTAAACCGTCCCCGTCCCCTAACCCTAACCCTAGCACGAACCCTAACCCTAACCCTTCCCCGAAGCTTGACCCTCACCCGTCCCCTAATCCTAACCCGTACGCTAACACTAACCCGCGCCCTCACACGTACGCTCCCCCTAAAGCGTTGTCGTACCCTTACCTGGACCCTAAACCGTCCCCGTCCCCTAACCCTAACCCTAGCCCGAACCCTAACCCTAACCCTTCCCCGAAGCCTGACCCTCACCCGTCCCCTAATCCTAACCCGTACGCTAACACTAACCCGCGCCCTCACACGTACGCTCCGCCTAAAGCGCTGTCATACCCTCACCTGGACCCTAAACCGTCCCCGTCTCCTAACCCTAACCCTAGCCCGAACCCTAACCCTAACCCTTCCCCGAAGCCTGACCCTCACCCGTCCCCTAATCCTAACCCGTACGCTGACACTAACCCGCGCCCTCACACGTACGCTCCCCCTAAAGCGTTGTCGTACCCTCACCTGGACCCTAAACCGTCCCCGTCCCCTAACCCTAACCCTAGCCCGAAGCCTAACCCTAACCCTTCCCCGAAGCCTGACCCTCACCCGTCCCCTAATCCTAACCCGTACGCTGACACTAACCCTCGCCCTCACAGGAACGCTCCCCCTAAAGCGTTGTCGTACCCTCACCTCGACCCTAAACCGTCCCCGTCCCCTAACCCTAACCCTAGCCCGAACCCTAACCCTAACCCTTCCCTGAAGCCTGACCCTCACCCGTCCCCTAATCCTAACCCGTACGCTAACACTAACCCGCGCCCTCACACGTACGCTCCCCCTAAAGCGTTGTCGTACCCTCACCTGGACCCTAAACCGTCTCGGACCCCTAACCCTAACCCTAGCCCGGACCCTAACCCTAACCCTTCCCCGAAGCCTGACCCTCACCCGTGCCCTAATCCTAACCCGTACGCTAACACTAACCCGCACCCTCACACGTACGCTCCCCCTAAAGCATTGTCGTACCCTCACCTGGACCCTAAACGGTCCCCGTCCCCTATCCCTAACCCTAGCCCGATCCCTAACCCTAACCCTTCCCCGAAGCCTGACCCTCACCCGTCCCGTAATCCTAACCCGTACGCTGACACTAACCCGCGCCCTCACACGTACCCTCCCCATAAAGCGCTGTCTTACCCTCACCTGGACCCTAAACCTTCCCCGTCCCCTAACCCTAACCCTAGCCCGAACCATAACCCTAACCCTTGCCTGATTTCTGACCCTCAGCCGTCCCCTAATCCTAACCCGTACGCTGACACTAACCCGTGCCCTCACACGAACGCTCCCCCTAAAGCGTTGTCGTACCCTCACCTCGACCCTAAACCGTCCCTGTCCCCTAACCCTAACCCTAGCCCGAACCCTAACCCTAACCCTTCCCCGAAGCCTGACCCTCACCCGTCCCCTAAACCTAACCCGTACGCTGATACTAACCCGCGCCCTCGCACGTACGCTCCCCCTAAAGCGTTGTCGTACCCTCACCTGGACCCTAAACCGTCCCCGTCCCCTAACCCTAACCCTAGCCCGAACCCTAACCCTAACCCTTCCCCGAAGCCTGACCCTCAACCGTCCCCTAATCCTAACCCGTACGCTAACACTAACCCGCGCCCTCACACGTACGCTCCCCCTAAAGCGTTGTCGTACCCTCACCTGGACCCTAAACCGTCCCCGTCCCCTAACCCTAACCCTAGCCCGAACCCTAACCCTAACCCTTCCCCAAAGCCTGACCCTCACCCGTCCCCTAATCCTAACCCGTACGCTGACATTAACCCGCGCCCTCACACGATCGCTCCCCCTAAAGCGTTGTCGTACCCTCACCTGGACCCTAAACCGTCCCCGTCCCCTTACCCTAACCCTAGCACGAACCCTAACCCTAACCCTTCCCCGAAGCCTGACCCTCACCCGTCCCCTAATCCTAACCCGTAGGCTGACACTAACCCGCGCCCTGACACGTACGCTCCCCCTAAAGCGTTGTCGTACCCTCACCTGGACCTTAAACCGTCCCCGTCCCCTAACCCTAACCCTAGCCCGAAGCCTAACCCTAATCCTTCCCTGAAGCCTGACCCTCACCCGTCCCATAATCCTAACCCGTACGCTGACACTAACCCGCGCCCTCACAGGAACGCTCCCGCTAAAGCGTTGTCGTACCCTCACCTCGACCCTAAACCGTCCCCGTCCCCTAACCCTAACCCTAGCCCGAACCCTAACCCTAACCCTTCCCCGAAGCCTGACCCTCACCCGTCCCCTAATCCTAACTCATACGCTAACACTAACCCGCGCCCTCACACGTACGCTCCCCCTAAAGCGTTGTCGTACCCTCACCTGTACCCTAAACCGTCCCCGTCCCCTAACCCTAACCCTAGCCCGAACCCTAACCCTAACCCTTCCCCGAAGCCTGACCCTCAACCGTCCCCTAATCCTAACCCGTACGCTAACACTAACCCGCGCCCTCACACGTACGCTCCCCCTAAAGCGTTGTCGTACCCTCACCTGGACCCTAAACCGTCCCCGTCCCCTAACCCTAACCCTAGCACGAACCCTAACCCTAACCCTTCCCCGAAGCCTGACCCTCACCCGTCCCCTAATCCTAACCCGTAGGCTGACACTAACCCGCGCCCTGACACGTACGCTCCCCCTAAAGCGTTGTCGTACCCTCACCTGGACCCTAAACCGTCCCCGTCCCCTAACCCTAACCGTAGCACGAACCCTAACCCTAACCCTTCCCCGAAGCTTGACCCTCACCCGTCCCCTAATCCTAACCCGTACGCTAACACTACCCCGTGCCCTCACACGTACGCTCCCCCTAAAGCGTTGTCGTACCCTTACCTGGACCCTAAACCGTCCCCGTCCCCTAACCCTAACCCTAGCCCGAACCCTAACCCTAACCCTTCCCCGAAGCCTGACCCTCACCCGTCCCCTAATCCTAACCCGTACGCTGACACTAACCCGCGCCCTCACACGTACGCTCCCCCTAAAGCGCTGTCATACCCTCACCTGGACCCTAAACCTTCCCCGTCCCCTAACCCTAACCCTAGCCCGAACCCTAACCCTAACCCTTCCCCGAAGCCTGACCCTCACCCGTCCCCTAATCCTAACCCTTACGCTGACACTAACCCGCGCCCTCACACGTACGCTCCCCCTAAAGCGCTGTCATTCCCTCACCTGGACCCTAAACCTTCCCCGTCCCCTAACCCTAACCCTAGCCCGAACCCTAACCCTAACCCTTCCCCGAAGCCTGACCCTCACCCGTCCCCTAATCCTAACCCGTACGCTGACACTAACCCGCGCCCTCACACGTACGCTCCCCCTAAAGCGTTGTCGTACCCTCACCTGGACCTTAAACCGTCCCCGTCCCCTAACCCTAACCCTAGCCAGAAGCCTAACCCTAACCCTAACCCTTCCCTGAAGCCTGACCCTCACCCGTCCCATAATCCTAACCCGTACGCTGACACTAACCCGCGCCCTCACAGGAACGCTCCCCGTAAAGCGTTGTCGTACCCTCACCTCGACCCTAAACCGTCCCCGTCCCCTAACCCTAACCCTAGCCCGAACCCTAACCCTAACCCTTCCCCGAAGCCTGACCCTCACCCGTCCCCTAATCCTAACTCATACGCTAACACTAACCCGCGCCCTCACACGTACGCTCCCCCTAAAGCGTTGTCGTACCCTCACCTGGACCCTAAACCGTCTCGGACCCCTAACCCTAACCCTAGCCCGAACCCTAACCCTAACCCTTCCCCGAAGCCTGACCCTCACCCGTCCCCTAATCCTAACCCATACGCTAACACTAACCCGCACCCTCACACGTACGCTCCCCCTAAAGCATTGTCGTACCCTCACCTGGACCCTAAACGGTCCCCGTCCCCTATCCCTAACCCTAGCCCGAACCCTAACCCTAACCCTTCCCCGAAGCCTGACCCTCACCCGTCCCCTAATCCTAACTCATACGCTAACACTAACCCGCGCCCTCACACGTACGCTCCACCTAAAGCGTTGTCGTACCCTCACCTGGACCCTAAACCGTCCCCGTCCCCTAACCCTAACCCTAGCCCGAACCCTAACCCTAACCTTTCCCCGAAGGTGACCCTCACCCGTCCCCTAATCCTAACCCGTACGCTGACACTAACCCGCGCCCTCACACGTACGCTCCCCATAAAACGCTGTCGTACCCTCACCTGGACCCTAAACCTTCCCCGTCCCCTAATCCTAACCCTAGCCCGAACCCTAACCCTAACCCTTCCCCGAAGCCTGACCCTCACCCGTCCCCTAATCCTAACCCGTACGCTAACACTAACCCGCGCCCTCACACGTACGCTCCACCTAAAGCGTTGTCGTACCCTTACCTGGACCCTAAACCGTCCCCGTCCCCTAACCCTAACCCTAGCCCGAACCCTAACCCTAAACCTTCCCCGAAGCCTGACCCTCACCCGTCCCCTAATCCTAACCCGTACGCTGACACTAACCCGCGCCCTCACATGTACGCTCCCCCTAAAGCGTTGTCGTACCCTCACCTGGACCCTGAACCGTCCCCGTCCCCTAACCCTAACCCTAGCCCGAAGCCTAACCCTAACCCTTCCCTGAAGCCTGACCCTCACCCGTCCCATAATCCTAACCCGTACGCTGACACTAACCCTCGCCCTCACAGGAACGCTCCCCCTAAAGCGTTGTCGTACCCTCACCTCGACCCTAAACCGTCCCCGTCCCCTAACCCTAACCCTAGCCCGAACTCTAACCCTAACCCTTCTCCGAAGCCTGACCCTCACCCGTCCCCTAATCCTAACCCATACGCTAACACTAACCCGCGCCCTCACACGTACGCTCCCCCTAAAGCGTTGTCGTACCCTCACCTGGACCCTAAACCGTCTCGGTCCCCTAACCCTAACCCTAGCCCGAAACCTAACCCTAACCCTTCCCCGAAGCCTGACCCTCACCCGTCCCCTAATCCTAACCCGTACGCTAACACTAACCCGCACCCTCACACGTACGCTCCCCCTAAAGCATTGTCGTACCTTCACCTGGACCCTAAACGGTCCCCGTCCCCTATCCCTAACCCTAGCCCGATCCCTAACCCTAACCCTTCCTCGAAGCCTGACCCTCACCCGTCCCCTAATCCTAACCCGTACGCTAACACTAACCCGCGCCCTCACACGTACGCTCCACCTAAAGCGTTGTCGTACCCTCACCTGGACCCTAAACCGTCCCCGTCCCCTAACCCTAACCCTAGCCCGAACCCTAACCCTAACCTTTCCCCGAAGGCTGACCCTCACCCGTCCCCTAATCCTAACCCGTACGCTGACACTAACCCGCGCCCTCACACGTACGCTCCCCATAAAGTGCTGTCGTACCCTCACCTGGACCCTAAACCTTCCCCGTCCCCTAACCCTAACCCTAGCCCGAACCATAACCCTAACCCTTCCCTGATTCCTGACCCTCAGCCGTCCCCTAATCCTAACCCGTACGCTAACACTAACCCGCGCCCTCATACGTACGCTCCCCCTAAAACGTTGTCGTACCTTCACCTGGACCCTAAACCGTCCCCGTCCCCTAACCCTAACCCTAGCCCGAAGCCTAACCCTAACCCTTCCCCGAAGCCTGACCCTCACCCGTCCCCTAATCCTAACCCGTACGCTGACACTAACCTGTGCCCTCACACGAACGCTCCCCCTAAAGCGTTGTCGTACCCTCACCTGGACCCTAAACCGTCCCCGTCCCCTAACCCTAACCCTAGCCCGAACCCTAACCCTAACCCTTCCCCGAAGCCTGACCCTCACCCGTCCCCTAAACCTAACCCGTACGCTGATACTAACCCGCGCCCTCGCACGTACGCTCCCCCTAAAGCATTGTCGTACCCTCACCTGGACCCTAAACCGTCCCCGTCCCCTAACCCTAACCCTAGCCCGAACCCTAACCCTAACCCTTCCCCGAAGCCTGACCCTCAACCGTCCCCTAATCCTAACCCGTACGCTAACACTAACCCGCGCCCTCACACGTACGCTCCCCCTAAAGCGTTGTCGTACCCTCACCTGGACCCTAAACCGTCCCCGTACCCTAACCCTAACCCTAGCCCGAACCCTAACCCTAACCCTTCCCCGAAGCCTGACCCTCACCCGTCCCCTAATCCTAACCCGTACGCTGACACTAACCCGTGCTCTCACACGAACGCTCCCCCTAAAGCGTTGTCGTACCCTCACCTGGACCCTAAACCGTCCCCGTCCCCTAACCCTAACCCTAGCCCGAAGCCTAACCCTAGCCCTTCCCCGAAGCCTGACCCTCACCCGTCCCCTAATCCTAACCCGTAGGCTGACACTAACCCGCGCCCTCACACGTACGCTCCCCCTAAAGCGTTCTCGTACCTTCACCTGGACCCTAAACCGTCCCCGTCCCCTAACCCTAACCCTAGCCCGAAGCCTAACCCTAACCCTTCCCCGAAGCCTGACCCTCACCCGTCCCCTAATCCTAACCCGTACGCTGACACTAACCCGTGCCCTCACACGAACGCTCCCCCTAAAGCGTTGTCGTACCCTCACCTGGACCCTAAACCGTCCCCGTCCCCTAACCCTAACCCTAGCCCGAACCCTAACCCTAACCCTTCCCCGAAGCCTGACCCTCACCCGTCCCCTAAACCTAACCCGTACGCTGATACTAACCCGCGCCCTCGCACGTACGCTCCCCCTAAAGCGTTGTCGTACCCTCACCTGGACCCTAAACCGTCCCCGTCCCCTAACCCTAACCCTAGCCCGAACCCTAACCCTAACCCTTCCCCGAAGCCTGACCCTCACCCGTCCCATAATCCTAACCCGTACACTAACAGTAACCCGCGCCCTCACACGTACGCTCCCCCTAAAGCGTTGTCGTACCCTCACCTGGACCCTAAACCGTCCCCGTCCCCTAACCCTAACCCTAGCCCGAAGCCTAACCCTAACTCTTCCCCGAAGCCTGACCCTCACCCGTCCCCTAATCCTAACCCTTAGGCTGACACTAACCCGCGCCCTCACACGTACGCTCCCCCTAAAGCGTTGTCGTACCCTCACCTGGACCCTAAACCGTCCCCGTCCCCTAACCCTAACCCTAGCACGAACCCTAACCCTGACCCTTCCCCGAAGCCTGACCCTCACCCGTCCCCTAATCCTAACCCGCACGCTGACACTAACCCGCGCCCTCACACGTACGCTCCACCTAAAGCGTTGTCGTACCCTCACCTGGACCCTACACCGTCCCCGTCCCCTAACCCTAACCCTAGCCCGAACCCTAACCCTAACCTTTCCCCGAAGGCTGACCCTCACCCGTCCCGTAATCCTAACCCGTACGCTGACACTAACCCGCGCCCTCACACGTACGCTCCCCATAAAGCGCTGTCTTACCCTCACCTGGACCCTAAACCTTCCCCGTCCCCTAACCCTAACCCTAGCCCGAACCATAACCCTAACCCTTCCCTGATTTCTGACCCTCAGCCGTCCCCTAATCCTAACCCGTACGCTGACACTAACCCGTGCCCTCACACGAACGCTCCCCCTAAAGCGTTGTCGTACCCTCACCTCGACCCTAAACCGTCCCTGTCCCCTAACCCTAACCCTAGCCCGAACCCTAACCCTAACCCTTCCCCGAAGCCTGACCCTCACCCGTCCCCTAAACCTAACCCGTACGCTGATACTAACCCGCGCCCTCGCACGTACGCTCCCCCTAAAGCGTTGTCGTACCCTCACCTGGACCCTAAACCGTCCCCGTCCCCTAACACTAACCCTAGCCCGAACCCTAACCCTAACCCTTCCCCGAAGCCTGACCCTCAACCGTCCCCTAATCCTAACCCGTACGCTAACACTAACCCGCGCCCTCACACGTACGCTCCCCCTAAAGCGTTGTCGTACCCTCACCTGGACCCTAAACCGTCCCCGTCCCCTAACCCTAACCCTAGCCCGAACCCTAACCCTAACCCTTCCCCGAAGCCTGACCCTCACCCGTCCCCTAATCCTAACCCGTACGCTGACATTAACCCGCGCCCTCACACGAACGCTCGCCCTAAAGCGTTGTCGTACCCTCACCTGGACCCTAAACCGTCCCCGTCCCCTAACTCTAACCCTAGCACGAACCCTAACCCTAACCCTTCCCCGAAGCCTGACCCTCACCCGTCCCCTAATCCTAACCCGTAGGCTGACACTAACCCGCGCCCTGACACGTACGCTCCCCCTAAAGCGTTGTCGTACCCTCACCTGGACCTTAAACCGTCCCCGTCCCCTAACCCTAACCCTAGCCCGAAGCCTAACCCTAACCCTTCCCTGAAGCCTGACCCTCACCCGTCCCATAATCCTAACCCGTACGCTGACACTAACCCGCGCCCTCACAGGAACGCTCCCGCTAAAGCGTTTTCGTACCCTCACCTCGACCCTAAACCGTCCCCGTCCCCTAACCCTAACCCTAGCCCGAACCCTAACCCTAACCCTTCCCCGAAGCCTGAACCTCACCCGTCCCCTAATCCTAACTCATACGCTAACACTAACCCGCGCCCTCACACGTACGCTCCCCCTAAAGCGTTGTCGTACCCTCACCTGGACCCTAAACCGTCCCCGTCCCCTAACCCTAACCCTAGCCCGAACCCTAACCCTAACCCTTCCCCGAAGCCTGACCCTCACCCGTCCCCTAATCCTAACCCGTACGCTGACACTAACCCGCGCCCTCACACGTACGCTCCCCCTAAAGCGCTGTCGTACCCTCACCTGGACCCTAAACCTTCCCCGTCCCCTAAACCTAACCCTAGCCCGAACCCTAACCCTAACCCTTCCCCGAAGCCTGACCCTCACCCGTCCCCTAATCCTAACCCGTACGCTGACACTAACCCGCGCCCTCACACGTACGCTCCCCCTAAAGCGTTGTCGTACCCTCACCTGGACCCTAAACCGTCCCCGTCCCCTAACCCTAACCCTAGCCCGAACCCTAACCCTAACCCTTCCCCGAAGCCTGACCCTCACCCGTCCCCTAATCCTAACCCGTACGCTGACACTAACCCGCGCCCTCACACGTACGCTCCCCCTAAAGCGTTGTCGTACCCTCACCTGGACCTTAAACCGTCCCCGTCCCCTAACCCTAACCCTAGCCAGAAGCCTAACCCTAACCCTAACCCTTCCCTGAAGCCTGACCCTCACCCGTCCCATAATCCTAACCCGTACGCTGACACTAACCCGCGCCCTCACAGGAACGCTCCCCGTAAAGCGTTGTCGTACCCTCACCTCGACCCTAAACCGTCCCCGTCCCCTAACCCTAACCCTAGCCCGAACCCTAACCCTAACACTTCCCCGAAGCCTGACCCTCACCCGTCCCCTAATCCTAACTCATACGCTAACACTAACCCGCGCCCTCACACGTACGCTCCCCCTAAAGCGTTGTCGTACCCTCACCTGGACCCTAAACCGTCTCGGAACCCTAACCCTAACCCTAGCCTGAACCCTAACCCTAACCCTTCCCCGAAGCCTGACCCTCACCCGTCCCCTAATCCTAACCCGTACGCTAACACTAACCCGCACCCTCACACGTACGCTCCCCCTAAAGCATTGTCGTACCCTCACCTGGACCCTAAACGGTCCCCGTTCCCTATCCCTATCCCTAGCCCGAACCCTAACCCTAACCCTTTCCCGAAGCCTGACCCTCACCCGTCCCCTAATCCTAACTCATACGCTAACACTAACCCGCGCCCTCACACGTACGCTCCACCTAAAGCGTTGTCGTACCCTCACCTGGACCCTAAACCGTCCCCGTCCCCTAACCCTAACCCTAGCCCGAACCCTAACCCTAACCTTTCCCCGAAGGTGACCCTCACCCGTCCCCTAATCCTAACCCGTACGCTGACACTAACCCGCGCCCTCACACGTACGCTCCCCATAAAGCGCTGTCGTACCCTCACCTGGACCCTAAACCTTCCCCGTCCACTAATCCTAACCCTAGCCCGAACCCTAACCCTAACCCTTCCCCGAAGCCTGACCCTCACCCGTCCCCTAATCCTAACCCGTACGCTAACACTAACCCGCGCCCTCACACGTACGCTCCGCCTAAAGCGTTGTCGTACCCTTACCTGGACCCTAAACCGTCCCCGTCCCCTAACCCTAACCCTAGCCCGCACCCTAACCCTAAACCTTCCCCGAAGCCTGACCCTCACCCGTCCCCTAATCCTAACCCGTACGCTGACACTAACCCACGCCCTCACATGTACGCTCCCCCTAAAGCGTTGTCGTACCCTCACCTGGACCCTGAACCGTCCCCGTCCCCTAACCCTAACCCTAGCCCGAAGCCTAACCCTAAACCTTCCCTGAAGCCTGACCCTCACCCGTCCCATAATCCTAACCCGTACGCTGACACTAACCCTCGCCCTCACAGGAACGCTCCCCCTAAAGCGTTGTCGTACCCTCACCTCGACCCTAAACCGTCCCCGTCCCCTAACCCTAACCCTAGCCCGAACCCTAACCCTAACCCTTCCCCGAAGCCTGACCCTCACCCGTCCCCTAATCCTAAACCATACGCTAACACTAACCCGCGCCCTCACACGTACGCTCCCCCTAAAGCGTTGTCGTACCCTCACCTGGACCCTAAACCGTCTCGGTCCCCTAACCCTAACCCTAGCCCGAAACCTAACCCTAACCCTTCCCCGAAGGCTGACCCTCACCCGTCCCGTAATCCTAACCCGTACGCTGACACTAACCCGCGCCCTCACACGTACGCTCCCCATAAAGCGCTGTCTTACCCTCACCTGGACCCTAAACCTTCCCCGTCCCCTAACCCTAACCCTAGCCCGAACCATAACCCTAACCCTTCCCTGATTTCTGACCCTCAGCCGTCCCCTAATCCTAACCCGTACGCTGACACTAACCCGTGCCCTCACACGAACGCTCCCCCTAAAGCGTTGTCGTACCCTCACCTCGACCCTAAACCGTCCCTGTCCCCTAACCCTAACCCTAGCCCGAACCCTAACCCTAACCCTTCCCCGAAGCCTGACCCTCACCCGTCCCCTAAACCTAACCCGTACGCTGATACTAACCCGCGCCCTCGCACGTACGCTCCCCCTAAAGCGTTGTCGTACCCTCACCTGGACCCTAAACCGTCCCCGTCCCCTAACCCTAACCCTAGCCCGAACCCTAACCCTAACCCTTCCCCGAAGCCTGACCCTCAACCGTCCCCTAATCCTAACCCGTACGCTAACACTAACCCGCGCCCTCACACGTATGCTCCCCCTAAAGCGTTGTCGTACCCTCACCTGGACCCTAAACCGTCCCCTAACCCTAACCCTAACCCTAGCCCGAACCCTAACCCTAACCCTTCCCCGAAGCCTGACCCTCACCCGTCCCCTAATCCTAACCCGTACGCTGACATTAACCCGCGCCCTCACACGAACGCTCGCCCTAAAGCGTTGTCGTACCCTCACCTGCACCCTAAACCGTCCCCGTCCCCTAACCCTAACCCTAGCACGAACCCTAACCCTAACCCTTCCCCGAAACCTGACCCTCACCCGTCCCCTAATCCTAACCCGTAGGCTGACACTAACCCGCGCCCTGACACGTACGCTCCCCCTAAAGCGTTGTCGTACCCTCACCTGGACCTTAAACCGTCCCCGTCCCCTAACCCTAACCCTAGCCCGAAGCCTAACCCTAACCCTTCCCTGAAGCCTGACCCTCACCCGTCCCATAATCCTAACCCGTACGCTGACACTAACCCGCGCCCTCACAGGAACGCTCCCGCTAAAGCGTTGTCGTACCCTCACCTCGACCCTAAACCGTCCCCGTCCCCTAACCCTAACCCTAGCCCGAACCCTAACCCTAACCCTTCCCCGAAGCCTGACCCTCACCCGTCCCCTAATCCTAACCCGTACGCTAACACTAACCCGCACCCTCACACGTACGCTCCCCCTAAAGCATTGTCGTACCCTCACCTGGACCCTAAACGGTCCCCGTCCCCTATCCCTAACCCTAGCCCGATCCCTAACCCTAACCCTTCCCCGAAGCCTGACCCTCACCCGTCCCCTAATCCTAACCCGTACGCTAACACTAACCCGCGCCCTCACACGTACGCTCCACCTAAAGCGTTGTCGTACCCTCACCTGGACCGTAAACCGTCCCCGTCCCTTAACCCTAACCCTAGCCCGAACCCTAACCCTAACCTTTCCCCGAAGGCTGACCCTCACCCGTCCCCTAATCCTAACCCGTACGCTGACACTAACCCGCGCCCTCACACGTACGCTCCCCATAAAGTGCTGTCGTACCCTCACCTGGACCCTAAACCGTCCCCGTCCCCTAACCCTAACCCTAGCCCGAACCCTAACCCTAACCCTTCCCTGATTCCTGACCCTTAGCCGTCCCCTAATCCTAACCTGTACGCTAACACTAACCCGCGCCCTCACACGTACGCTCCCCCTAAAACGTTGTCGTACCTTCACTTGGACCCTAAACCGTCCCCGTCCCCTAACCCTAACCCTAGCCCGAAGCCTAACCCTAACCCTTCCCCGAAGCCTGACCCTCACCCGTCCCCTAATCCTAACCCGTAGGCTGACACTAACCCGCGCCCTCACACGTACGCTCCCCCTAAAGCGTTGTCGTACCCTCATCTGGACCCTAAACCCTCCCCGTCCCCTAACCCTAACCCTAGCACGAACCCTAACCCTGACCCTTCCCCGAAGCCTGACCCTCACCCGTCCCCTAATCCTAACCCGCACGCTGACACTAACCCGCGCCCTCACACGTACGCTCCCCATAAAGCGCTGTCGTACCCTCACCTGGACCCTAAACCTTCCCCGTCCCCTAACCCTAACCCTAGCCCGAACCATAACCCTAACCCTTCCCTGATTCCTGACCCTCAGCCGTCCCCTAATCCTAACCCGTACGCTAACACTAACCCGCGCCCTCACACGTACGCTCCCCCTAAAGCGTTGTCGTACCTTCACCTGGACCCTAAACCGTCCCCGTCCCCTAACCCTAACCCTAGCCCGAAGCCTAACCCTAACCCTTCCCCGAAGCCTGACCCTCACCCGTCCCCTAATCCTAACCCGTACGCTGACACTAACCCGTACCCTCACACGAACGCTCCCCCTAAAGCGTTGTCGTACCCTCACCTGGACCCTAAACCGTCCCCGTCCCCTAACCCTAACCCTAGCCCGAACCCTAACCCTAACCCTTCCCCGAAGCCTGACCCTCACTCGTCCCCTAAACCTAACCCGTATGCTGATACTAACCCGCGCCCTCGCACGTACGCTCCTCCTAAAGCGTTGTCGTACCCTCACCTGGACCTTAAACCGTCCCCGTCCCCTAACCCTAACCCTAGCCAGAAGCCTAACCCTAACCCTAACCCTTCCCTGAAGCCTGACCCTCACCCGTCCCATAATCCTAACCCGTACGCTGACACTAACCCGCGCCCTCACAGGAACGCTCCCCGTAAAGCGTTGTCGTACCCTCACCTCGACCCTAAACCGTCCCCGTCCCCTAACCCTAACCCTAGCCCGAACCCTAACCCTAACCCTTCCCCGAAGCCTGACCCTCACCCGTCCCCTAATCCTAACTCATACGCTAACACTAACCCGCGCCCTCACACGTACGCTCCCCCTAAAGCGTTGTCGTACCCTCACCTGGACCCTAAACCGTCTCGGAACCCTAACCCTAACCCTAGCCTGAACCCTAACCCTAACCCTTCCCCGAAGCCTGACCCTCACCCGTCCCCTAATCCTAACCCGTACGCTAACACTAACCCGCACCCTCACACGTACGCTCCCCCTAAAGCATTGTCGTACCCTCACCTGGACCCTAAACGGTCCCCGTTCCCTATCCCTATTCCTAGCCCGAACCCTAACCCTAACCCTTTCCCGAAGCCTGACCCTCACCCGTCCCCTAATCCTAACTCATACGCTAACACTAACCCGCGCCCTCACACGTACGCTCCACCTAAAGCGTTGTCGTACCCTCACCTGGACCCTAAACCGTCCCCGTCCCCTAACCCTAACCCTAGCCTGAACCCTAACCCTAACCTTTCCCCGAAGGTGACCCTCACCCGTCCCCTAATCCTAACCCGTACGCTGACACTAACCCGCGCCCTCACACGTACGCTCCCCCTAAAGCGTTGTCGTACCCTCACCTGGACCTTAAACCGTCCCCGTCCCCTAACCCTAACCCTAGCCCGAAGCCTAACCCTAACCCTTCCCTGAAGCCTGACCCTCACCCGTCCCATAATCCTAACCCGTACGCTGACACTAACCCGCGCCCTCACAGGAACGCTCCCGCTAAAGCGTTGTCGTACCCTCACCTCGACCCTAAACCGTCCCCGTCCCCTAACCCTAACCCTAGCCCGAACCCTAACCCTAACCCTTCCCCGAAGCCTGAACCTCACCCGTCCCCTAATCCTAACTCATACGCTAACACTAACCCGCGCCCTCACACGTACGCTCCCCCTAAAGCGTTGTCGTACCCTCACCTGGACCCTAAACCGTCCCCGTCCCCTAACCCTAACCCTAGCCCGAACCCTAACCCTAACCCTTCCCCGAAGCCTGACCCTCAACCGTCCCCTAATCCTAACCCGTACGCTAACACTAACCCGCGCCCTCACACGTACGCTCCCCCTAAAGCATTGTCGTACCCTCACCTGGACCCTAAACCGTCCCCGTCCCCTAACCCTAACCCTAGCACGAACCCTAACCCTAACCCTTCCCCGAAGCCTGACCCTCACCCGTCCCCTAATCCTAACCCGTAGGCTGACACTAACCCGCGCCCTGACACGTACGCTCCCCCTAAAGCGTTGTCGTACCCTCACCTGGACCCTAAACCGTCCCCGTCCCCTAACCCTAACCCTAGCACGAACCCTAACCCTAACCCTTCCCCGAAGCTTGACCCTCACCCGTCCCCTAATCCTAACCCGTACGCTAACACTACCCCGCGCCCTCACACGTACGCTCCCCCTAAAGCGTTGTCGTACCCTTACCTGGACCCTAAACCGTCCCCGTCCCCTAACCCTAACCCTAGCCCGAACACTAACCCTAACCCTTCCCCGAAGCCTGACCCTCACCCGTCCCCTAATCCTAACCCGTACGCTGACACTAACCCGCGCCCTCACACGTACGCTCCCCCTAAAGCGCTGTCATACCCTCACCTGGACCCTAAACCTTCCCCGTCCCCTAAACCTAACCCTAGCCCGAACCCTAACCCTAACCCTTCCCCGAAGCCTGACCCTCACCCGTCCCCTAATCCTAACCCGTACGCTGACACTAACCCGCGCCCTCACACGTACGCTCCCCCTAAAGCGTTGTCGTACCCTCACCTGGACCCTAAACCGTCCCCGTCCCCTAACCCTAACCCTAGCCCGAACCCTAACCCTAACCCTTCCCCGAAGCCTGACCCTCACCCGTCCCCTAATCCTAACCCGTACGCTGACACTAACCCGCGCCCTCACACGTACGCTCCCCCTAAAGCGTTGTCGTACCCTCACCTGGACCTTAAACCGTCCCCGTCCCCTAACCCTAACCCTAGCCAGAAGCCTAACCCTAACCCTAACCCTTCCCTGAAGCCTGACCCTCACCCGTCCCATAATCCTAACCCGTACGCTGACACTAACCCGCGCCCTCACAGGAACGCTCCCCGTAAAGCGTTGTCGTACCCTCACCTCGACCCTAAACCGTCCCCGTCCCCTAACCCTAACCCTAGCCCGAACCCTAACCCTAACCCTTCCCCGAAGCCTGACCCTCACCCGTCCCCTAATCCTAACTCATACGCTAACACTAACCCGCGCCCTCACACGTACGCTCCCCCTAAAGCGTTGTCGTACCCTCACCTGGACCCTAAACCGTCTCGGAACCCTAACCCTAACCCTAGCCTGAACCCTAACCCTAACCCTTCCCCGAAGCCTGACCCTCACCCGTCCCCTAATCCTAACCCGTACGCTAACACTAACCCGCACCCTCACACGTACGCTCCCCCTAAAGCATTGTCGTACCCTCACCTGGACCCTAAACAGTCCCCATTCCCTATCCCTATCCCTAGCCCGAACCCTAACCCTAACCCTTTCCCGAAGCCTGACCCTCACCCGTCCCCTAATCCTAACTCATACGCTAACACTAACCCGCGCCCTCACACGTACGCTCCACCTAAAGCGTTGTCGTACCCTCACCTGGACCCTAAA
Organism: Grampus griseus; assembly: GCF_964374135.1. Taxonomy (NCBI): domain Eukaryota; kingdom Metazoa; phylum Chordata; class Mammalia; order Artiodactyla; family Delphinidae; genus Grampus; species Grampus griseus. The sequence goes on along the minus strand of NW_028132594.1, from coordinate 33,425 downwards.
CCGTCCCCGTCCCCTAACCCTAACCCTAGCCCGAACCCTAACCCTAACCTTTCCCCGAAGGTGACCCTCACCCGTCCCCTAATCCTAACCCGTACGCTGACACTAACCCGCGCCCTCACACGTACGCTCCCCATAAAGCGCTGTCGTACCCTCACCTGGACCCTAAACCTTCCCCGTCCACTAATCCTAACCCTAGCCCGAACCCTAACCCTAACCCTTCCCCGAAGCCTGACCCTCACCCGTCCCCTAATCCTAACCCGTACGCTAACACTAACCCGCGCCCTCACACGTACGCTCCGCCTAAAGCGTTGTCGTACCCTTACCTGGACCCTAAACCGTCCCCGTCCCCTAACCCTAACCCTAGCCCGCACCCTAACCCTAAACCTTCCCCGAAGCCTGACCCTCACCCGTCCCCTAATCCTAACCCGTACGCTGACACTAACCCACGCCCTCACATGTACGCTCCCCCTAAAGCGTTGTCGTACCCTCACCTGGACCCTGAACCGTCCCCGTCCCCTAACCCTAACCCTAGCCCGAAGCCTAACCCTAACCCTTCCCTGAAGCCTGACCCTCACCCGTCCCATAATCCTAACCCGTACGCTGACACTAACCCTCGCCCTCACAGGAACGCTCCCCCTAAAGCGTTGTCGTACCCTCACCTCGACCCTAAACCGTCCCCGTCCCCTAACCCTAACCCTAGCCCGAACCCTAACCCTAACCCTTCCCCGAAGCCTGACCCTCACCCGTCCCCTAATCCTAACCCATACGCTAACACTAACCCGCGCCCTCACACGTACGCTCCCCCTAAAGCGTTGTCGTACCCTCACCTGGACCCTAAACCGTCTCGGTCCCCTAACCCTAACCCTAGCCCGAAACCTAACCCTAACCCTTCCCCGAAGCCTGACCCTCACCCGTCCCCTAATCCTAACCCGTACGCTAACACTAACCCGCACCCTCACACGTACGCTCCCCCTAAAGCATTGTCGTACCCTCACCTGGACCCTAAACGGTCCCCGTCCCCTATCCCTAACCCTAGCCCGATCCCTAACCCTAACCCTTCCTCGAAGCCTGACCCTCACCCGTCCCCTAATCCTAACCCGTACGCTAACACTAACCCGCGCCCTCACACGTACGCTCCACCTAAAGCGTTCTCGTACCCTCACCTGGACCCTAAACCGTCCCCGTCCCCTAACCCTAACCCTAGCCCGAACCCTAACCCTAACCTTTCCCCGAAGGTTGACCCTCACCCGTCCCCTAATCCTAACCCGTACGCTGACACTAACCCGCGCCCTCACACGTACGCTCCCCATAAAGTGCTGTCGTACCCTCACCTGGACCCTAAACCTTCCCCGTCCCCTAACCCTAACCCTAGCCCGAACCATAACCCTAACCCTTCCCTGATTCCTGACCCTCAGCCGTCCCCTAATCCTAACCCGTAGGCTAACACTAACCCGCGCCCTCACACGTACGCTCCCCCTAAAACCTTGTCGTACCTTCACCTGGACCCTAAACCGTCCCCGTCCCCTAACCCTAACCCTAGCCCGAAGCCTAACCCTAACCCTTCCCCGAAGCCTGACCCTCACCCGTCCCCTAATCCTAACCCGTACGCTGACACTAACCTGTGCCCTCACACGAACGCTCCCCCTAAAGCGTTGTCGTACCCTCACCTGGACCCTAAACCGTCCCCGTCCCCTAACCCTAACCCTAGCCCGAACCCTAACCCTAACCCTTCCCCGAAGCCTGACCCTCACCCGTCCCCTAAACCTAACCCGTACGCTGATACTAACCCGCGCCCTCGCACGTACGCTCCCCCTAAAGCGTTGTCGTACCATCACCTGGACCCTAAACCGTCCCCGTCCCCTAACCCTAACCCTAGCCCGAACCCTAACCCTAACCCTTCCCCGAAGCCTGACCCTCAACCGTCCCCTAATCCTAACCCGTACGCTAACACTAACCCGCGCCCTTACACGTACGCTCCCCCTAAAGCGTTGTCGTACCCTCACCTGGACCCTAAACCGTCCCCGTACCCTAACCCTAACCCTAGCCCGAACCCTAACCCTAACCCTTCCCCGAAGCCTGACCCTCACCCGTCCCCTAATCCTAACCCGTACGCTGACACTAACCCGTGCTCTCACACGAACGCTCCCCCTAAAGCGTTGTCGTACCCTCACCTGGACCCTAAACCGTCCCCGTCCCCTAACCCTAACCCTAGCCCGAAGCCTAACCCTAGCCCTTCCCCGAAGCCTGACCCTCACCCGTCCCTTAATCCTAACCCGTAGGCTGACACTAACCCGCGCCCTCACACGTACGCTCCCCCTAAAGCGTTCTCGTACCTTCACCTGGACCCTAAACCGTCCCCGTCCCCTAACCCTAACCCTAGCCCGAAGCCTAACCCTAACCCTTCCCCGAAGCCTGACCCTCACCCGTCCCCTAATCCTAACCCGTACGCTGACACTAACCCGTGCCCTCACACGAACGCTCCCCCTAAAGCGTTGTCGTACCCTCACCTGGACCCTAAACCGTCCCCGTCCCCTAACCCTAACCCTAGCCCGAACCCTAACCCTAACCCTTCCCCGAAGCCTGACCCTCACCCGTCCCCTAAACCTAACCCGTACGCTGATACTAACCCGCGCCCTCGCACGTACGCTCCCCCTAAAGCGTTGTCGTACCCTCACCTGGACCCTAAACCGTCCCCGTCCCCTAACCCTAACCCTAGCCCGAACCCTAACCCTAACCCTTCCCCGAAGCCTGACCCTCACCCGTCCCCTAATCCTAACCCGTACGCTAACACTAACCCGCGCCCTCACACGTACGCTCCCCCTAAAGCGTTGTCGTACCCTCACCTGGACCCTAAACCGTCCCCGTCCCCTAACCCTAACCCTAGCCCGAAGCCTAACCCTAACTCTTTCCCGAAGCCTGACCCTCACCCGTCCCCTAATCCTAACCCTTAGGCTGACACTAACCCGCGCCCTCACACGTACGCTCCCCCTAAAGTGTTGTCGTACCCTCACCTGGACCCTAAACCGTCTCCGTCCCCTAACCCTAACCCTAGCACGAACCCTAACCCTGACCCTTCCCCGAAGCCTGACCCTCACCCGTCCCCTAATCCTAACCCGCACGCTGACACTAACCCGCGCCCTCACACGTACGCTCCACCTAAAGCGTTGTCGTACCCTCACCTGGACCCTACACCGTCCCCGTCCCCTAACCCTAACCCTAGCCCGAACCCTAACCCTAACCTTTCCCCGAAGGCTGACCCTCACCCGTCCCGTAATCCTAACCCGTACGCTGACACTAACCCGCGCCCTCACACGTACGCTCCCCATAAAGCGCTGTCTTACCCTCACCTGGACCCTAAACCTTCCCCGTCCCCTAACCCTAACCCTAGCCCGAACCATAACCCTAACCCTTCCCTGATTTCTGACCCTCAGCCGTCCCCTAATCCTAACCCGTACGCTGACACTAACCCGTGCCCTCACACGAACGCTCCCCCTAAAGCGTTGTCGTACCCTCACCTCGACCCTAAACCGTCCCTGTCCCCTAACCCTAACCCTAGCCCGAACCCTAACCCTAACCCTTCCCCGAAGCCTGACCCTCACCCGTCCCCTAAACCTAACCCGTACGCTGATACTAACCCGCGCCCTCGCACGTACGCTCCCCCTAAAGCGTTGTCGTACCCTCACCTGGACCCTAAACCGTCCCCGTCCCCTAACCCTAACCCTAGCCCGAACCCTAACCCTAACCCTTCCCCGAAGCCTGACCCTCAACCGTCCCCTAATCCTAACCTGTACGCTAACACTAACCCGCGCCCTCACACGTATGCTCCCCCTAAAGCGTTGTCGTACCCTCACCTGGACCCTAAACCGTCCCCTAACCCTAACCCTAACCCTAGCCCGAACCCTAACCCTAACCCTTCCCCGAAGCCTGACCCTCACCCGTCCCCTAATCCTAACCCGTACGCTGACATTAACCCGCGCCCTCACACGAACGCTCGCCCTAAAGCGTTGTCGTACCCTCACCTGGACCCTAAACCGTCCCCGTCCCCTAACCCTAACCCTAGCACGAACCCTAACCCTAACCCTTCCCCGAAGCCTGACCCTCACCCGTCCCCTAATCCTAACCCGTAGGCTGACACTAACCCGCGCCCTGACACGTACGCTCCCCCTAAAGCGTTGTCGTACCCTCACCTGGACCTTAAACCGTCCCCGTCCCCTAACCCTAACCCTAGCCCGAAGCCTAACCCTAACCCTTCCCTGAAGCCTGACCCTCACCCGTCCCATAATCCTAACCCGTACGCTGACACTAACCCGCGCCCTCACAGGAACGCTCCCGCTAAAGCGTTGTCGTACCCTCACCTCGACCCTAAACCGTCCCCGTCCCCTAACCCTAACCCTAGCCCGAACCCTAACCCTAACCCTTCCCCGAAGCCTGACCCTCACCCGTCCCCTAATCCTAACCCGTACGCTAACACTAACCCGCACCCTCACACGTACGCTCCCCCTAAAGCATTGTCGTACCCTCACCTGGACCCTAAACGGTCCCCGTCCCCTATCCCTAACCCTAGCCCGATCCCTAACCCTAACCCTTCCCCGAAGCCTGACCCTCACCCGTCCCCTAATCCTAACCCGTACGCTAACACTAACCCGCGCCCTCACACGTACGCTCCACCTAAAGCGTTGTCGTACCCTCACCTGGACCGTAAACCGTCCCCGTCCCTTAACCCTAACCCTAGCCCGAACCCTAACCCTAACCTTTCCCCGAAGGCTGACCCTCACCCGTCCCCTAATCCTAACCCGTACGCTGACACTAACCCGCGCCCTCACACGTACGCTCCCCATAAAGTGCTGTCGTACCCTCACCTGGACCCTAAACCGTCCCCGTCCCCTAACCCTAACCCTAGCCCGAACCCTAACCCTAACCCTTCCCTGATTCCTGACCCTTAGCCGTCCCCTAATCCTAACCTGTACGCTAACACTAACCCGCGCCCTCACACGTACGCTCCCCCTAAAACGTTGTCGTACCTTCACTTGGACCCTAAACCGTCCCCGTCCCCTAACCCTAACCCTAGCCCGAAGCCTAACCCTAACCCTTCCCCGAAGCCTGACCCTCACCCGTCCCCTAATCCTAACCCGTAGGCTGACACTAACCCGCGCCCTCACACGTACGCTCCCCCTAAAGCGTTGTCGTACCCTCATCTGGACCCTAAACCCTCCCCGTCCCCTAACCCTAACCCTAGCACGAACCCTAACCCTGACCCTTCCCCGAAGCCTGACCCTCACCCGTCCCCTAATCCTAACCCGCACGCTGACACTAACCCGCGCCCTCACACGTACGCTCCCCATAAAGCGCTGTCGTACCCTCACCTGGACCCTAAACCTTCCCCGTCCCCTAACCCTAACCCTAGCCCGAACCATAACCCTAACCCTTCCCTGATTCCTGACCCTCAGCCGTCCCCTAATCCTAACCCGTACGCTAACACTAACCCGCGCCCTCACACGTACGCTCCCCCTAAAGCGTTGTCGTACCTTCACCTGGACCCTAAACCGTCCCCGTCCCCTAACCCTAACCCTAGCCCGAAGCCTAACCCTAACCCTTCCCCGAAGCCTGACCCTCACCCGTCCCCTAATCCTAACCCGTACGCTGACACTAACCCGTACCCTCACACGAACGCTCCCCCTAAAGCGTTGTCGTACCCTCACCTGGACCCTAAACCGTCCCCGTCCCCTAACCCTAACCCTAGCCCGAACCCTAACCCTAACCCTTCCCCGAAGCCTGACCCTCACTCGTCCCCTAAACCTAACCCGTATGCTGATACTAACCCGCGCCCTCGCACGTACGCTCCTCCTAAAGCGTTGTCGTACCCTCACCTGGACCTTAAACCGTCCCCGTCCCCTAACCCTAACCCTAGCCAGAAGCCTAACCCTAACCCTAACCCTTCCCTGAAGCCTGACCCTCACCCGTCCCATAATCCTAACCCGTACGCTGACACTAACCCGCGCCCTCACAGGAACGCTCCCCGTAAAGCGTTGTCGTACCCTCACCTCGACCCTAAACCGTCCCCGTCCCCTAACCCTAACCCTAGCCCGAACCCTAACCCTAACCCTTCCCCGAAGCCTGACCCTCACCCGTCCCCTAATCCTAACTCATACGCTAACACTAACCCGCGCCCTCACACGTACGCTCCCCCTAAAGCGTTGTCGTACCCTCACCTGGACCCTAAACCGTCTCGGAACCCTAACCCTAACCCTAGCCTGAACCCTAACCCTAACCCTTCCCCGAAGCCTGACCCTCACCCGTCCCCTAATCCTAACCCGTACGCTAACACTAACCCGCACCCTCACACGTACGCTCCCCCTAAAGCATTGTCGTACCCTCACCTGGACCCTAAACGGTCCCCATTCCCTATCCCTATTCCTAGCCCGAACCCTAACCCTAACCCTTTCCCGAAGCCTGACCCTCACCCGTCCCCTAATCCTAACTCATACGCTAACACTAACCCGCGCCCTCACACGTACGCTCCACCTAAAGCGTTGTCGTACCCTCACCTGGACCCTAAACCGTCCCCGTCCCCTAACCCTAACCCTAGCCTGAACCCTAACCCTAACCTTTCCCCGAAGGTGACCCTCACCCGTCCCCTAATCCTAACCCGTACGCTGACACTAACCCGCGCCCTCACACGTACGCTCCCCATAAAGCGCTGTCGTACCCTCACCTGGACCCTAAACCTTCCCCGTCCACTAATCCTAACCCTAGCCCGAACCCTAACCCTAACCCTTCCCCGAAGCCTGACCCTCACCCGTCCCCTAATCCTAACCCGTACGCTAACACTAACCCGCGCCCTCACACGTACGCTCCGCCTAAAGCGTTGTCGTACCCTTACCTGGACCCTAAACCGTCCCCGTCCCCTAACCCTAACCCTAGCCCGCACCCTAACCCTAAACCTTCCCCGAAGCCTGACCCTCACCCGTCCCCTAATCCTAACCCGTACCCTGACACTAACCCGCGCCCTCACATGTACGCTCCCCCTAAAGCGTTGTCGTACCCTCACCTGGACCCTGAACCGTCCCCGTCCCCTAACCCTAACCCTAGCCCGAAGCCTAACCCTAACCCTTCCCTGAAGCCTGACCCTCACCCGTCCCATAATCCTAACCCGTACGCTGACACTAACCCTCGCCCTCACAGGAACGCTCCCCCTAAAGCGTTGTCGTACCCTCACCTCGACCCTAAACCGTCCCCGTCCCCTAACCCTAACCCTAGCCCGAACCCTAACCCTAACCCTTCCCCGAAGCCTGACCCTCACCCGTACCCTAATCCTAACCCATACGCTAACACTAACCCGCGCCCTCACACGTACGCTCCCCCTAAAGCGTTGTCGTACCCTCACCTGGACCCTAAACCGTCTCGGTCCCCTAACCCTTACCCTAGCCCGAAACCTAACCCTAACCCTTCCCCGAAGCCTGACCCTCACCCGTCCCCTAATCCTAACCCGTACGCTAACACTAACCCGCACCCTCACACGTACGCTCCCCCTAAAGCATTGTCGTACCCTCACCTGGACCCTAAACGGTCCCCGTCCCCTATCCCTAACCCTAGCCCGATCCCTAACCCTAACCCTTCCTCGAAGCCTGACCCTCACCCGTCCCCTAATCCTAACCCGTACGCTAACACTAACCCGCGCCCTCACACGTACGCTCCACCTAAAGCGTTGTCGTACCCTCACCTGGACCCTAAACCGTCCCCGTCCCCTAACCCTAACCCTAGCCCGAACCCTAACCCTAACCTTTCCCCGAAGGTTGACCCTCACCCGTCCCCTAATCCTAACCCGTACGCTGACACTAACCCGCGCCCTCACACGTACGCTCCCCATAAAGTGCTGTCGTACCCTCACCTGGACCCTAAACCTTCCCCGTCCCCTAACCCTAACCCTAGCCCGAACCATAACCCTAACCCTTCCCTGATTCCTGACCCTCAGCCGTCCCCTAATCCTAACCCGTACGCTAACACTAACCCGCGCCCTCACACGTACGCTCCCCCTAAAACCTTGTCGTACCTTCACCTGGACCCTAAACCGTCCCCGTTCCCTAACCCTAACCCTAGCCCGAAGCCTAACCCTAACCCTTCCCCGAAGCCTGACCCTCACCCGTCCCCTAATCCTAACCCGTACGCTGACACTAACCTGTGCCCTCACACGAACGCTCCCCCTAAAGCGTTGTCGTACCCTCACCTGGACCCTAAACCGTCCCCGTCCCCTAACCCTAACCCTAGCCCGAACCCTAACCCTAACCCTTCCCCGAAGCCTGACCCTCACCCGTCCCCTAAACCTAACCCGTACGCTGATACTAACCCGCGCCCTCGCACGTACGCTCCCCCTAAAGCGTTGTCGTACCCTCACCTGGACCCTAAACCGTCCCCGTCCCCTAACCCTAACCCTAGCCCGAACCCTAACCCTAACCCTTCCCCGAAGCCTGACCCTCAACCGTCCCCTAATCCTAACCCGTACGCTAACACTAACCCGCGCCCTCACACGTACGCTCCCCCTAAAGCGTTGTCGTACCCTCACCTGGACCCTAAACCGTCCCCGTACCCTAACCCTAACCCTAGCCCGAACCCTAACCCTAACCCTTCCCCGAAGCCTGACCCTCACCCGTCCCCTAATCCTAACCCGTACGCTGACACTAACCCGTGCTCTCACACGAACGCTCCCCCTAAAGCGTTGTCGTACCCTCACCTGGACCCTAAACCGTCCCCGTCCCCTAACCCTAACCCTAGCCCGAAGCCTAACCCTACCCCTTCCCCGAAGCCTGACCCTCACCCGTCCCTTAATCCTAACCCGTAGGCTGACACTAACCCGCGCCCTCACACGTACGCTCCCCCTAAAGCGTTCTCGTACCTTCACCTGGACCCTAAACCGTCCCCGTCCCCTAACCCTAACCCTAGCCCGAAGCCTAACCCTAACCCTTCCCCGAAGCCTGACCCTCACCCGTCCCCTAATCCTAACCCGTACGCTGACACTAACCCGTGCCCTCACACGAACGCTCCCCCTAAAGCGTTGTCGTACCCTCACCTGGACCCTAAACCGTCCCCGTCCCCTAACCCTAACCCTAGCCCGAACTCTAACCCTAACCCTTCCCCGAAGCCTGACCCTCACCCGTCCCCTAAACCTAACCCGTACGCTGATACTAACCCGCGCCCTCGCACGTACGCTCCCCCTAAAGCGTTGTCGTACCCTCACCTGGACCCTAAACCGTCCCCGTCCCCTAACCCTAACCCTAGCCCGAACCCTAACCCTAACCCTTCCCCGAAGCCTGACCCTCACCCGTCCCCTAATCCTAACCCGTACACTAACACTAACCCGCGCCCTCACATGTACGCTCCCCCTAAAGCGTTGTCGTACCCTCACCTGGACCCTAAACCGTCCCCGTCCCCTAACCCTAACCCTAGCCCGAAGCCTAACCCTAACTCTTTCCCGAAGCCTGACCCTCACCCGTCCCCTAATCCTAACCCTTAGGCTGACACTAACCCGCGCCCTCACACGTACGCTCCCCCTAAAGCGTTGTCGTACCCTCACCTGGACCCTACACCGTCCCCGTCCCCTAACCCTAACCCTAGCCCGAACCCTAACCCTAACCTTTCCCCGAAGGCTGACCCTCACCCGTCCCGTAATCCTAACCCGTACGCTGACACTAACCCGCGCCCTCACACGTACGCTCCCCATAAAGCGCTGTCTTACCCTCACCTGGACCCTAAACCTTCCCCGTCCCCTAACCCTAACCCTAGCCCGAACCATAACCCTAACCCTTCCCTGATTTCTGACCCTCAGCCGTCCCCTAATCCTAACCCGTACGCTGACACTAACCCGTGCCCTCACACGAACGCTCCCCCTAAAGCGTTGTCGTACCCTCACCTCGACCCTAAACCGTCCCTGTCCCCTAACCCTAACCCTAGCCCGAACCCTAACCCTAACCCTTCCCCGAAGCCTGACCCTCACCCGTCCCCTAAACCTAACCCGTACGCTGATACTAACCCGCGCCCTCGCACGTACGCTCCCCCTAAAGCGTTGTCGTACCCTCACCTGGACCCTAAACCGTCCCCGTCCCCTAACCCTAACCCTAGCCCGAACCCTAACCCTAACCCTTCCCCGAAGCCTGACCCTCAACCGTCCCCTAATCCTAACCCGTACGCTAACACTAACCCGCGCCCTCACACGTATGCTCCCCCTAAAGCGTTGTCGTACCCTCACCTGGACCCTAAACCGTCCCCTAACCCTAACCCTAACCCTAGCCCGAACCCTAACCCTAACCCTTCCCCGAAGCCTGACCCTCACCCGTCCCCTAATCCTAACCCGTACGCTGACATTAACCCGCGCCCTCACACGAACGCTCCCCCTAAAGCGTTGTCGTACCCTCACCTGGACCCTAAACCGTCCCCGTCCCCTAACCCTAACCCTAGCACGAACCCTAACCCTAACCCTTCCCCGAAGCCTGACCCTCACCCGTCCCCTAATCCTAACCCGTAGGCTGACACTAACCCGCGCCCTGACACGTACGCTCCCCCTAAAGCGTTGTCGTACCCTCACCTGGACCTTAAACCGTCCCCGTCCCCTAACCCTAACCCTAGCCCGAAGCCTAACCCTAACCCTTCCCTGAAGCCTGACCCTCACCCGTCCCATAATCCTAACCCGTACGCTGACACTAACCCGCGCCCTCACAGGAACGCTCCCGCTAAAGCGTTGTCGTACCCTCACCTCGACCCTAAACCGTCCCCGTCCCCTAACCCTAACCCTAGCCCGAACCCTAACCCTAACCCTTCCCCGAAGCCTGACCCTCACCCGTCCCCTAATCCTAACCCGTACGCTAACACTAACCCGCACCCTCACACGTACGCTCCCCCTAAAGCATTGTCGTACCCTCACCTGGACCCTAAACGGTCCCCGTCCCCTAACCCTAACCCTAGCCCGAACCCTAACCCTAACCTTTCCCCGAAGGCTGACCCCCACCCGTCCCCTAATCCTAACCCGTACGCTGACACTAACCCGCGCCCTCACACGTACGCTCCCCATAAAGTGCTGTCGTACCCTCACCTGGACCCTAAACCGTCCCCGTCCCCTAACCCTAACCCTAGCCCGAACCCTAACCCTAACCCTTCCCTGATTCCTGACCCTTAGCCGTCCCCTAATCCTAACCTGTACGCTAACACTAACCCGCGCCCTCACACGTACGCTCCCCCTAAAACGTTGTCGTACCTTCACTTGGACCCTAAACCGTCCCCGTCCCCTAACCCTAACCCTAGCCCGAAGCCTAACCCTAACCCTTCCCCGAAGCCTGACCCTCACCCGTCCCCTAATCCTAACCCGTAGGCTGACACTAACCCGCGCCCTCACACGTACGCTCCCCCTAAAGCGTTGTCGTACCCTCATCTGGACCCTAAACCCTCCCCGTCCCCTAACCCTAACCCTAGCACGAACCCTAACCCTGACCCTTCCCCGAAGCCTGACCCTCACCCGTCCCCTAATCCTAACCCGCACGCTGACACTAACCCGCGCCCTCACACGTACGCTCCCCATAAAGCGCTGTCGTACCCTCACCTGGACCCTAAACCTTCCCCGTCCCCTAACCCTAACCCTAGCCCGAACCATAACCCTAACCCTTCCCTGATTCCTGACCCTCAGCCGTCCCCTAATCCTAACCCGTACGCTAACACTAACCCGCGCCCTCACACGTACGCTCCCCCTAAAGCGTTGTCGTACCTTCACCTGGACCCTAAACCGTCCCCGTCCCCTAACCCTAACCCTAGCCCGAAGCCTAACCCTAACCCTTCCCCGAAGCCTGACCCTCACCCGTCCCCTAATCCTAACCCGTACGCTGACACTAACCCGTACCCTCACACGAACGCTCCCCCTAAAGCGTTGTCGTACCCTCACCTGGACCCTAAACCGTCCCCGTCCCCTAACCCTAACCCTAGCCCGAACCCTAACCCTAACCCTTCCCCGAAGCCTGACCCTCACTCGTCCCCTAAACCTAACCCGTATGCTGATACTAACCCGCGCCCTCGCACGTACGCTCCTCCTAAAGCGTTGTCGTACCCTCACCTGGACCTTAAACCGTCCCCGTCCCCTAACCCTAACCCTAGCCAGAAGCCTAACCCTAACCCTAACCCTTCCCTGAAGCCTGACCCTCACCCGTCCCATAATCCTAACCCGTACGCTGACACTAACCCGCGCCCTCACAGGAACGCTCCCCGTAAAGCGTTGTCGTACCCTCACCTCGACCCTAAACCGTCCCCGTCCCCTAACCCTAACCCTAGCCCGAACCCTAACCCTAACACTTCCCCGAAGCCTGACCCTCACCCGTCCCCTAATCCTAACTCATACGCTAACACTAACCCGCGCCCTCACACGTACGCTCCCCCTAAAGCGTTGTCGTACCCTCACCTGGACCCTAAACCGTCTCGGAACCCTAACCCTAACCCTAGCCTGAACCCTAACCCTAACCCTTCCCCGAAGCCTGACCCTCACCCGTCCCCTAATCCTAACCCGTACGCTAACACTAACCCGCACCCTCACACGTACGCTCCCCCTAAAGCATTGTCGTACCCTCACCTGGACCCTAAACGGTCCCCGTTCCCTATCCCTATTCCTAGCCCGAACCCTAACCCTAACCCTTTCCCGAAGCCTGACCCTCACCCGTCCCCTAATCCTAACTCATACGCTAACACTAACCCGCGCCCTCACACGTACGCTCCACCTAAAGCGTTGTCGTACCCTCACCTGGACCCTAAACCGTCCCCGTCCCCTAACCCTAACCCTAGCCTGAACCCTAACCCTAACCTTTCCCCGAAGGTGACCCTCACCCGTCCCCTAATCCTAACCCGTACGCTGACACTAACCCGCGCCCTCACACGTACGCTCCCCATAAAGCGCTGTCGTACCCTCACCTGGACCCTAAACCTTCCCCGTCCACTAATCCTAACCCTAGCCCGAACCCTAACCCTAACCCTTCCCCGAAGCCTGACCCTCACCCGTCCCCTAATCCTAACCCGTACGCTAACACTAACCCGCGCCCTCACACGTACGCTCCGCCTAAAGCGTTGTCGTACCCTTACCTGGACCCTAAACCGTCCCCGTCCCCTAACCCTAACCCTAGCCCGCACCCTAACCCTAAACCTTCCCCGAAGCCTGACCCTCACCCGTCCCCTAATCCTAACCCGTACCCTGACACTAACCCGCGCCCTCACATGTACGCTCCCCCTAAAGCGTTGTCGTACCCTCACCTGGACCCTGAACCGTCCCCGTCCCCTAACCCTAACCCTAGCCCGAAGCCTAACCCTAACCCTTCCCTGAAGCCTGACCCTCACCCGTCCCATAATCCTAACCCGTACGCTGACACTAACCCTCGCCCTCACAGGAACGCTCCCCCTAAAGCGTTGTCGTACCCTCACCTCGACCCTAAACCGTCCCCGTCCCCTAACCCTAACCCTAGCCCGAACCCTAACCCTAACCCTTCCCCGAAGCCTGACCCTCACCCGTACCCTAATCCTAACCCATACGCTAACACTAACCCGCGCCCTCACACGTACGCTCCCCCTAAAGCGTTGTCGTACCCTCACCTGGACCCTAAACCGTCTCGGTCCCCTAACCCTTACCCTAGCCCGAAACCTAACCCTAACCCTTCCCCGAAGCCTGACCCTCACCCGTCCCCTAATCCTAACCCGTACGCTAACACTAACCCGCACCCTCACACGTACGCTCCCCCTAAAGCATTGTCGTACCCTCACCTGGACCCTAAACGGTCCCCGTCCCCTATCCCTAACCCTAGCCCGATCCCTAACCCTAACCCTTCCTCGAAGCCTGACCCTCACCCGTCCCCTAATCCTAACCCGTACGCTAACACTAACCCGCGCCCTCACACGTACGCTCCACCTAAAGCGTTGTCGTACCCTCACCTGGACCCTAAACCGTCCCCGTCCCCTAACCCTAACCCTAGCCCGAACCCTAACCCTAACCTTTCCCCGAAGGTTGACCCTCACCCGTCCCCTAATCCTAACCCGTACGCTGACACTAACCCGCGCCCTCACACGTACGCTCCCCATAAAGTGCTGTCGTACCCTCACCTGGACCCTAAACCTTCCCCGTCCCCTAACCCTAACCCTAGCCCGAACCATAACCCTAACCCTTCCCTGATTCCTGACCCTCAGCCGTCCCCTAATCCTAACCCGTACGCTAACACTAACCCGCGCCCTCACACGTACGCTCCCCCTAAAACCTTGTCGTACCTTCACCTGGACCCTAAACCGTCCCCGTTCCCTAACCCTAACCCTAGCCCGAAGCCTAACCCTAACCCTTCCCCGAAGCCTGACCCTCACCCGTCCCCTAATCCTAACCCGTACGCTGACACTAACCTGTGCCCTCACACGAACGCTCCCCCTAAAGCGTTGTCGTACCCTCACCTGGACCCTAAACCGTCCCCGTCCCCTAACCCTAACCCTAGCCCGAACCCTAACCCTAACCCTTCCCCGAAGCCTGACCCTCACCCGTCCCCTAAACCTAACCCGTACGCTGATACTAACCCGCTCCCTCGCACGTACGCTCCCCCTAAAGCGTTGTCGTACCCTCACCTGGACCCTAAACCGTCCCCGTCCCCTAACCCTAACCCTAGCCCGAACCCTAACCCTAACCCTTCCCCGAAGCCTGACCCTCAACCGTCCCCTAATCCTAACCCGTACGCTAACACTAACCCGCGCCCTCACACGTACGCTCCCCCTAAAGCGTTGTCGTACCCTCACCTGGACCCTAAACCGTCCCCGTACCCTAACCCTAACCCTAGCCCGAACCCTAACCCTAACCCTTCCCCGAAGCCTGACCCTCACCCGTCCCCTAATCCTAACCCGTACGCTGACACTAACCCGTGCTCTCACACGAACGCTCCCCCTAAAGCGTTGTCGTACCCTCACCTGGACCCTAAACCGTCCCCGTCCCCTAACCCTAACCCTAGCCCGAAGCCTAACCCTAGCCCTTCCCCGAAGCCTGACCCTCACCCGTCCCTTAATCCTAACCCGTAGGCTGACACTAACCCGCGCCCTCACACGTACGCTCCCCCTAAAGCGTTCTCGTACCTTCACCTGGACCCTAAACCGTCCCCGTCCCCTAACCCTAACCCTAGCCCGAAGCCTAACCCTAACCCTTCCCCGAAGCCTGACCCTCACCCGTCCCCTAATCCTAACCCGTACGCTGACACTAACCCGTGCCCTCACACGAACGCTCCCCCTAAAGCGTTGTCGTACCCTCACCTGGACCCTAAACCGTCCCCGTCCCCTAACCCTAACCCTAGCCCGAACTCTAACCCTAACCCTTCCCCGAAGCCTGACCCTCACCCGTCCCCTAAACCTAACCCGTACGCTGATACTAACCCGCGCCCTCGCACGTACGCTCCCCCTAAAGCGTTGTCGTACCCTCACCTGGACCCTAAACCGTCCCCGTCCCCTAACCCTAACCCTAGCCCGAACCCTAACCCTAACCCTTCCCCGAAGCCTGACCCTCACCCGTCCCCTAATCCTAACCCGTACACTAACACTAACCCGCGCCCTCACACGTACGCTCCCCCTAAAGCGTTGTCGTACCCTCACCTGGACCCTAAACCGTCCCCGTCCCCTAACCCTAACCCTAGCCCGAAGCCTAACCCTAACTCTTTCCCGAAGCCTGACCCTCACCCGTCCCCTAATCCTAACCCTTAGGCTGACACTAACCCGCGCCCTCACACGTACGCTCCCCCTAAAGCGTTGTCGTACCCTCACCTGGACCCTACACCGTCCCCGTCCCCTAACCCTAACCCTAGCCCGAACCCTAACCCTAACCTTTCCCCGAAGGCTGACCCTCACCCGTCCCGTAATCCTAACCCGTACGCTGACACTAACCCGCGCCCTCACACGTACGCTCCCCATAAAGCGCTGTCTTACCCTCACCTGGACCCTAAACCTTCCCCGTCCCCTAACCCTAACCCTAGCCCGAACCATAACCCTAACCCTTCCCTGATTTCTGACCCTCAGCCGTCCCCTAATCCTAACCCGTACGCTGACACTAACCCGTGCCCTCACACGAACACTCCCCCTAAAGCGTTGTCGTACCCTCACCTCGACCCTAAACCGTCCCTGTCCCCTAACCCTAACCCTAGCCCGAACCCTAACCCTAACCCTTCCCCGAAGCCTGACCCTCACCCGTCCCCTAAACCTAACCCGTACGCTGATACTAACCCGCGCCCTCGCACGTACGCTCCCCCTAAAGCGTTGTCGTACCCTCACCTGGACCCTAAACCGTCCCCGTCCCCTAACCCTAACCCTAGCCCGAACCCTAACCCTAACCCTTCCCCGAAGCCTGACCCTCAACCGTCCCCTAATCCTAACCCGTACGCTAACACTAACCCGCGCCCTCACACGTATGCTCCCCCTAAAGCGTTGTCGTACCCTCACCTGGACCCTAAACCGTCCCCTAACCCTAACCCTAACCCTAGCCCGAACCCTAACCCTAACCCTTCCCCGAAGCCTGACCCTCACCCGTCCCCTAATCCTAACCCGTACGCTGACATTAACCCGCGCCCTCACACGAACGCTCCCCCTAAAGCGTTGTCGTACCCTCACCTGGACCCTAAACCGTCCCCGTCCCCTAACCCTAACCCTAGCACGAACCCTAACCCTAACCCTTCCCCGAAGCCTGACCCTCACCCGTCCCCTAATCCTAACCCGTAGGCTGACACTAACCCGCGCCCTGACACGTACGCTCCCCCTAAAGCGTTGTCGTACCCTCACCTGGACCTTAAACCGTCCCCGTCCCCTAACCCTAACCCTAGCCCGAAGCCTAACCCTAACCCTTCCCTGAAGCCTGACCCTCACCCGTCCCATAATCCTAACCCGTACGCTGACACTAACCCGCGCCCTCACAGGAACGCTCCCGCTAAAGCGTTGTCGTACCCTCACCTCGACCCTAAACCGTCCCCGTCCCCTAACCCTAACCCTAGCCCGAACCCTAACCCTAACCCTTCCCCGAAGCCTGACCCTCACCCGTCCCCTAATCCTAACCCGTACGCTAACACTAACCCGCACCCTCACACGTACGCTCCCCCTAAAGCATTGTCGTACCCTCACCTGGACCCTAAACGGTCCCCGTCCCCTATCCCTAACCCTAGCCCGATCCCTAACCCTAACCCTTCCCCGAAGCCTGACCCTCACCCGTCCCCTAATCCTAACCCGTACGCTAACACTAACCCGCGCCCTCACACGTACGCTCCACCTAAAGCGTTGTCGTACCCTCACCTGGACCGTAAACCGTCCCCGTCCCTTAACCCTAACCCTAGCCCGAACCCTAACCCTAACCTTTCCCCGAAGGCTGACCCTCACCCGTCCCCTAATCCTAACCCGTACGCTGACACTAACTCGCGCCCTCACACGTACGCTCCCCATAAAGTGCTGTCGTACCCTCACCTGGACCCTAAACCGTCCCCGTCCCCTAACCCTAACCCTAGCCCGAACCCTAACCCTAACCCTTCCCTGATTCCTGACCCTTAGCCGTCCCCTAATCCTAACCTGTACGCTAACACTAACCCGCGCCCTCACACGTACGCTCCCCCTAAAACGTTGTCGTACCTTCACTTGGACCCTAAACCGTCCCCGTCCCCTAACCCTAACCCTAGCCCGAAGCCTAACCCTAACCCTTCCCCGAAGCCTGACCCTCACCTGTCCCCTAATCCTAACCCGTAGGCTGACACTAACCCGCGCCCTCACACGTACGCTCCCCCTAAAGCGTTGTCGTACCCTCACCTGGACCCTAAACCCTCCCCGTCCCCTAACCCTAACCCTAGCACGAACCCTAACCCTGACCCTTCCCCGAAGCCTGACCCTCACCCGTCCCCTAATCCTAACCCGCACGCTGACACTAACCCGCGCCCTCACACGTACGCTCCCCATAAAGCGCTGTCGTACCCTCACCTGGACCCTAAACCTTCCCCGTCCCCTAACCCTAACCCTAGCCCGAACCATAACCCTAACCCTTCCCTGATTCCTGACCCTCAGCCGTCCCCTAATCCTAACCCGTACGCTAACACTAACCCGCGCCCTCACACGTACGCTCCCCCTAAAGCGTTGTCGTACCTTCACCTGGACCCTAAACCGTCCCCGTCCCCTAACCCTAACCCTAGCCCGAAGCCTAACCCTAACCCTTCCCCGAAGCCTGACCCTCACCCGTCCCCTAATCCTAACCCGTACGCTGACACTAACCCGTACCCTCACACGAACGCTCCCCCTAAAGCGTTGTCGTACCCTCACCTGGACCCTAAACCGTCCCCGTCCCCTAACCCTAACCCTAGCCCGAACCCTAACCCTAACCCTTCCCCGAAGCCTGACCCTCACTCGTCCCCTAAACCTAACCCGTATGCTGATACTAACCCGCGCCCTCGCACGTACGCTCCTCCTAAAGCGTTGTCGTACCCTCACCTGGACCCTAAACCGTCCCCGTCCCCTAACCCTAACCCTAGCCCGAATCCTAACCCTAACCCTTCCCCGAAGCCTGACCCTCACCCGTCCCCTAATCCTAACCCGTACGCTAACACTAACCCGCGCCCTCACATGTACGCTCCCCCTAAAGCGTTGTCGTACCCTCACCTGGACCCTAAACCGTCCCCGTCCCCTAACCCTCACCCTAGCCCGAAGCCTAACCCTAACTCTTCCCCGAAGCCTGACCCTCACCCGTCCCCTAATCCTAACCCGTAGGCTGACACTAACCCGCGCCCTAACACGTACGCTCCCCCTAAAGCGTTGTCGTACCCTCACCTGGACCCTAAACCGTCCCCGTCCCCTAACCCTAACCCTAGCACGAACCCTAACCCTGACCCTTCCCCGAAGCCTGACCCTCACCCGTTCCCTAATCCTAACCCGCACGCTGACACTAACTCGCGCCCTCACACGTACGCTCCCCATAAAGCGCTGTCGTACCCTCACCTGGACCCTAAACCTTCCCCGTCCCCTAACCCTAACCCTAGCCCGAACCCTAACCCTAACCCTTCCCCGAAGCCTGACCCTCACCCGTCCCCTAATCCTAACCCGTACGCTAACACTAACCCGCGCCCTCACACGTACGCTCCCCCTAAAGCGTTGTCGTACCCTCACCTGGACCCTAAACCGTCCCCGTCCCCTAACCCTAACCCTAGCCCGAAGCCTAACCCTAACTCTTCCCCGAAGCCTGACCCTCACCCGTCCCCTAATCCTAACCCGTAGGCTGACACTAACCCACGCCCTCACACGTACGCTCCCCCTAAAGCGTTGTCGTACCCTCACCTGGACCCTAAACCGTCCCCGTCCCCTAGCCCTAACCCTAACCCTAACCCTTCCCCGAAGCCTGACCCTCACCCGTCCCCTAAACCTAACCCGTACGCTGATACTAACCCGCGCCCTCGCATGTACGCTCCCCCTAAAGCGTTGTCGTACCCTCACCTGGACCCTAAACCGTCCCCGTTCCCTAACCCTAACCCTAGCCCGAACTCTAACCCTAACCCTTCCCCGAAGCCTGACACTCACCCGTCCCATAATCCTAACCCATACGCTGACACTAACCCGCACCCTCACAGGAACGCTCCCCCTAAAGCGTTGTCGTACCCTCACCTCGACCCTAAACCGTCCCTGTCCCCTAACCCTAAACCTAGCCCGAACCCTAACCCTAACCCTTCCCCGAAGCCTGACCCTCACACGTCCCCTAATCCTAACCCATACGCTAACACTAACCCGCGCCCTCACACGTACGCTCCCCCTAAAGCGTTGTCGTACCCTCACCTGGACCCTAAACCGTCTCGGTCCCCTAACCCTAACCCTAGCCCGAACCCTAACCCTAACCCTTCCCCGAAGCCTGACCCTCACCCGTCCCCTAATCCTAACCCGTACGCTAACACTAACCCGCACCCTCACACGTACGCTCCCCCAAAAGCGCTGTCATAACCTCACCTGGACCCTAAACCTTCCCGGTCCCCTAACCCTAACCCTAGCCCGAACCCTAACCCTAACCCTTCCCCGAAGCCTGACCCTCACCCGTCCCCTAATCCTAACCCGTACGCTAACACTAACCCGCGCCCTCACACGTACGCTCCGCCTAAAGCGTTGTCGTACCCTTACCTGGACCCTAAACCGTCCCCGTCCCCTAACCCTAACCCTAGCCCGAACCCTAACCCTAAACCTTCCCCGAAGCCTGACCCTCACCCGTCCCCTAATCCTAACCCGTACGCTGACACTAACCCGCGCCCTCACACGTACGCATCCCCTAAAGCGTTGTCCTACCCTCACCTGGACCCTAAACCGTCCCCGTCCCCTAACCCTAACCCTAGCCCGAAGCCTAACCCTAACACTTCCCTGAAGCCTGACCCTCACCCGTCCCATAATCCTAACCCGTACGCTGACACTAACCCTCGCCCTCACAGGAACGCTCCCCCTAAAGCGTTGTCGTACCCTCACCTCGACCCTAAACCGTCCCCTTCCCCTAACCCTAAACCTAGCCCGAACCCTAACCCTAACACTTCCCCGAAGCCTGACCCTCACCCGTCCCCTAATCCTAACCCATACGCTAACACTAACCTGCGCCCTCACACGTACGCTCCCCCTAAAGCGTTGTCGTACCCTCACCTGGACCCTAAACCGTCTCGGACTCCTAACCCTAACCCTAGCCCGAACCCTAACCCTAACCCTTCCCCGAAGCCTGACCCTCACCCGTGCCCTAATCCTAACCCGTACGCTGACATTAACCCGCGCCCTCACACGAACGCTCCCCCTAAAGCGTTGTCGTACCCTCACCTGGACCCTAAACCGTCCCCGTCCCCTAACCCTAACCCTAGCACGAACCCTAACCCTAACCCTTCCCCGAAGCCTGACCCTCACCCGTCCCCTAATCCTAACCCGTAGGCTGACACTAACCCGCGCGCTGACACGTACGCTCCCCCTAAAGCGTTGTCGTACCCTCACCTGGACCCTAAACCGTCCCCGTCGCCTAACCCTAACCCTAGCACGAACCCTAACCCTAACCCTTCCCCGAAGCTTGACCCTCACCCGTCCCCTAATCCTAACCCGTACGCTAACACTAACCCGCGCCCTCACACGTACGCTCCCCCTAAAGCGTTGTCGTACCCTTACCTGGACCCTAAACCGTCCCCGTCCCCTAACCCTAACCCTAGCCCGAACCCTAAACCTAACCCTTCCCCGAAGCCTGACCCTCACCCGTCCCCTAATCCTAACCCGTACGCTGACACTAACCCGCGCCCTCACACGTACGCTCCCCCTAAAGCGCTGTCATACCCTCACCTGGACCCTATACCTTCCCCGTCCCCTAACCCTAACCCTAGCCCGAACCCTAACCCTAACCCTTCCCCGAAGCCTGACCCTCACCCGTCCCCTAATCCTAACCCGTACGCTGACACTAACCCGCGCCCTCACACGTACGCTCCCCCTAAAGCGCTGTCATTCCCTCACCTGGACCCTAAACCTTCCCCGTCCCCTAACCCTATCCCTAGCCCGAACCCTAACCCTAACCCTTCCCCGAAGCCTGACCCTCACCCGTCCCCTAATCCTAACCCGTACGCTAACACTAACCCGCGCCCTCACACGTACGCTCCCCCTAAAGCGTTGTCGTACCCTTACCTGGACCCTAAACCGTCCCCGTCCCCTAACCCTAACCCTAGCCCGAACCCTAACCCTAAACCTTCCCCGAAGCCTGACCCTCACCCGTCCCCTAATCCTAACCCGTACGCTGACACTAACCTGCGCCCTCACACGTCCGCTCCCCCTAAAGCGTTGTCGTACCCTCACCTGGACCTTAAACCGTCCCCGTCCCCTAACCCTAACCCTAGCCCGAAGCCTAACCCTAACCCTTTCCTGAAGCCTGACCCTCACCCGTCCCATAATCCTAACCCGTACGCTGACACTAACCCGCGCCCTCACAGGAACGCTCCCCCTAAAGCGTTGTCGTACCCTCACCTCGACCCTAAACCGTCCCCGTCCCCTAACCCTAACCCTAGCCCGAACCCTAACCCTAACCCTTCCCCGAAGCCTGACCCTCACCCGTCCCCTAATCCTAACTCATACGCTAACACTAACCCGCGCCCTCACACGTACGCTCCCCCTAAAGCGTTGTCGTACCCTCACCTGGACCCTAAACTGTCTCGGACCCCTAACCCTAACCCTAGCCCGAACCCTAACCCTAACCCTTCCCCGAAGCCTGACCCTCACCCGTCCCCTAATCCTAACCCGTACGCTAACACTAACCCGCACCCTCACACGTACGCTCCCCCTAAAGCATTGTCGTACCCTCACCTGGACCCTAAACGGTCCCCGTCCCCTATCCCTAACCCTAGCCCGAACCCTAACCCTAACCCTTCCCCGAAGCCTAACCCTAACCGTCCCCTTATCCTAACCCGTACGCTGACACTAACCCACGCCCTCACACGTACGCTCCCCATAAAGCGCTGTCGTACCCTCACCTGGACCCTAAACCTTCCCCGTCCCCTAACCCTAACCCTAGCCCGAACCCTAACCCTAACCCTTCCCTGATTCCTGAACCTCAGCCGTCCCCTAATCCTAACCCGTACGCTAACACTAACCCGCGCCCTCACACGTACTCTCCCCCTAAAGCGTTGTCGTACCTTCACCTGGACCCTAAACCGTCCCCGTCCCCTAACCCTAACCCTAGCCCGAAGCCTAACCCTAACCCTTCCCCGAAGCCTGACCCTCACCCGTCCCCTAATCCTAACCCGTACGCTGACACTAACCCGTGCCCTCACACGAACGCTCCCCCTAAAGCGTTGTCGTACCCTCACCTGGACCCTAAACCGTCCCCGTCCCCTAACCCTAACCCTAGCCCGAACCCTAACCCTAACCCTTCCCCGAAGCCTGACCCTTACCCGTCCCCTAAACCTAACCCGTACGCTGATACTAACCCGCGCCCTCGCACGTACTCTCCCCCTAAAGCGTTGTCGTACCCTCACCTGGACCCTAAACCGTCCCCGTCCCCTAACCCTAACCCTAGCCCGAACCCTAACACTTCCCCGAAGCCTGACCCTCAACCGTCCCCTAATCCTAACCCGTACGCTAACACTAACCCGCCCCCTCACACGTACGCTCCCCCTAAAGCGTTGTCGTACCCTCACCTGGACCCTAAACCGTCCCCGTCCCCTAACCCTAACCCTAGCCCGAACCCTAACCCTAACCCTTCCCCGAAGCCTGACCCTCACCCGTCCCCTAATCCTAACCCGTACGCTGACATTAACCCGCGCCCTCACACGAACGCTCCCCCTAAAGCGTTGTCGTACCCTCACCTGGACCCTAAACCTTCCCCGTCCCCTAACCCTAACCCTAGCACGAACCCTAACCCTAACCCTTCCCCGAAGCCTGACCCTCACCCGTCCCCTAATCCTAAACCGTAGGCTGACACTAACCCGCGCCCTGACACGTACGCTCCCCCTAAAGCGTTGTCGTACCCTCACCTGGACCCTAAACCTTCCCCGTCCCCTAACCCTAACCCTAGCCCGAACCCTAACCCTAACCCTTCCCTGATTCCTGAACCTCAGCCGTCCCCTAATCCTAACCTGTACGCTAACACTAACCCGCGCCCTCACATGTATGCTCCCCCTAAAGCGTTGTCGTACCCTCACCTGGACCCTAAACCGTCCCCGTCCCCTAACCCTAACCCTAGCCCGAACCCTAACCCTAACCCTTCCCCGAAGCCTGACCCTCACCCGTCCCCTAAACCTAACCCGTACGCTGATACTAACCCGCGCCCTCACACGTACGCTCCCCCTAAAGCGTTGTCGTACCCTCACCTAGACCCTAAACCGTCCCCGTCCCCTAGCCGTAACCCTAACCCTAACCCTTCCCCGAAGCCTGACCCTCACCCGTCCCCTAATCCTAACCCGTACGCTGATACTAACCCGCGCCCTCGCACGTACGCTCCCCCTAAAGCGTTGTCGTACCCTCACCTGGACCCTAAACCGTCCCCGTCCCCTAACCCTAACCCTAGCCCGATCCCTAACCCTAACCCTTCCCCGAAGCCTGACCCTCACCCGTCCTCTAATCCTAACCCGTACGCTAACACTAACCCGCGCCCTCACAAGAACGCTCCCCCTAAAGCGTTGTCGTACCCTCACTTGGACCCTAAACCGTCCCCGTCCCCTAACCCTAACCCTAGCCCGAACCCTAACCCTAACCCTTCCCCGAAGCCTGACCCTCACCCGTCCCCTAATCCTAACCCGTACGCTGACACTAACCCGTGCCCTCACAAGAATGCTCCCCCTAAAGCGTTGTCGTACCCTCACCTGGACCCTAAACCGTCCCCGTCCCCTAACCCTAACCCTAGCCCAAACCCTAACCCTAACGCTTCCCCGAAGCCTGACCCTCACCCGTCCACTAATCCTAACCCGTACGCTGACACTAACCCGCGCCCTCACACGTACGCTCCCCCTAAAGCGTTGTCGTACCCTCACCTGGACCCTAAACCGTCCCCGTCCCCTAGCCCTAACCCTAACCCTAACCCTTCCCCGAAGCCTGACCCTCACCCGTCCCCTAAACCTAACCCGTACGCTGATACTAACCCGCGCCCTCGCATGTACGCTCCCCCTAAAGCGTTGTCGTACCCTCACCTGGACCCTAAACCGTCCCCGTTCCCTAACCCTAACCCTAGCCCGAACTCTAACCCTAACCCTTCCCCGAAGCCTGACACTCACCCGTCCCATAATCCTAACCCATACGCTGACACTAACCCGCGCCCTCACAGGAACGCTCCCCCTAAAGCGTTGTCGTACCCTCACCTCGACCCTAAACCGTCCCTGTCCCCTAACCCTAAACCTAGCCCGAACCCTAACCCTAACCCTTCCCCGAAGCCTGACCCTCACCCGTCCCCTAATCCTAACCCATACGCTAACACTAACCCGCGCCCTCACACGTACGCTCCCCCTAAAGCGTTGTCGTACCCTCACCTGGACCCTAAACCGTCTCGGTCCCCTAACCCTAACCCTAGCCCGAACCCTAACCCTAACCCTTCCCCGAAGCCTGACCCTCACCCGTCCCCTAATCCTAACCCGTACGCTAACACTAACCCGCACCCTCACACGTACGCTCCCCCAAAAGCGCTGTCATAACCTCACCTGGACCCTAAACCTTCCCGGTCCCCTAACCCTAACCCTAGCCCGAACCCTAACCCTAACCCTTCCCCGAAGCCTGACCCTCACCCGTCCCCTAATCCTAACCCGTACGCTAACACTAACCCGCGCCCTCACACGTACGCTCCGCCTAAAGCGTTGTCGTACCCTTACCTGGACCCTAAACCGTCCCCGTCCCCTAACCCTAACCCTAGCCCGAACCCTAACCCTAAACCTTCCCCGAAGCCTGACCCTCACCCGTCCCCTAATCCTAACCCGTACGCTGACACTAACCCGCGCCCTCACACGTACGCATCCCCTAAAGCGTTGTCCTACCCTCACCTGGACCCTAAACCGTCCCCGTCCCCTAACCCTAACCCTAGCCCGAAGCCTAACCCTAACACTTCCCTGAAGCCTGACCCTCACCCGTCCCATAATCCTAACCCGTACGCTGACACTAACCCTCGCCCTCACAGGAACGCTCCCCCTAAAGCGTTGTCGTACCCTCACCTCGACCCTAAACCGTCCCCTTCCCCTAACCCTAAACCTAGCCCGAACCCTAACCCTAACACTTCCCCGAAGCCTGACCCTCACCCGTCCCCTAATCCTAACCCATACGCTAACACTAACCTGCGCCCTCACACGTACGCTCCCCCTAAAGCGTTGTCGTACCCTCACCTGGACCCTAAACCGTCTCGGACTCCTAACCCTAACCCTAGCCCGAACCCTAACCCTAACCCTTCCCCGAAGCCTGACCCTCACCCGTGCCCTAATCCTAACCCGTACGCTGACATTAACCCGCGCCCTCACACGAACGCTCCCCCTAAAGCGTTGTCGTACCCTCACCTGGACCCTAAACCGTCCCCGTCCCCTAACCCTAACCCTAGCACGAACCCTAACCCTAACCCTTCCCCGAAGCCTGACCCTCACCCGTCCCCTAATCCTAACCCGTAGGCTGACACTAACCCGCGCGCTGACACGTACGCTCCCCCTAAAGCGTTGTCGTACCCTCACCTGGACCCTAAACCGTCCCCGTCGCCTAACCCTAACCCTAGCACGAACCCTAACCCTAACCCTTCCCCGAAGCTTGACCCTCACCCGTCCCCTAATCCTAACCCGTACGCTAACACTAACCCGCGCCCTCACACGTACGCTCCCCCTAAAGCGTTGTCGTACCCTTACCTGGACCCTAAACCGTCCCCGTCCCCTAACCCTAACCCTAGCCCGAACCCTAAACCTAACCCTTCCCCGAAGCCTGACCCTCACCCGTCCCCTAATCCTAACCCGTACGCTGACACTAACCCGCGCCCTCACACGTACGCTCCCCCTAAAGCGCTGTCATACCCTCACCTGGACCCTATACCTTCCCCGTCCCCTAACCCTAACCCTAGCCCGAACCCTAACCCTAACCCTTCCCCGAAGCCTGACCCTCACCCGTCCCCTAATCCTAACCCGTACGCTGACACTAACCCGCGCCCTCACACGTACGCTCCCCCTAAAGCGCTGTCATTCCCTCACCTGGACCCTAAACCTTCCCCGTCCCCTAACCCTATCCCTAGCCCGAACCCTAACCCTAACCCTTCCCCGAAGCCTGACCCTCACCCGTCCCCTAATCCTAACCCGTACGCTAACACTAACCCGCGCCCTCACACGTACGCTCCCCCTAAAGCGTTGTCGTACCCTTACCTGGACCCTAAACCGTCCCCGTCCCCTAACCCTAACCCTAGCCCGAACCCTAACCCTAAACCTTCCCCGAAGCCTGACCCTCACCCGTCCCCTAATCCTAACCCGTACGCTGACACTAACCTGCGCCCTCACACGTCCGCTCCCCCTAAAGCGTTGTCGTACCCTCACCTGGACCTTAAACCGTCCCCGTCCCCTAACCCTAACCCTAGCCCGAAGCCTAACCCTAACCCTTTCCTGAAGCCTGACCCTCACCCGTCCCATAATCCTAACCCGTACGCTGACACTAACCCGCGCCCTCACAGGAACGCTCCCCCTAAAGCGTTGTCGTACCCTCACCTCGACCCTAAACCGTCCCCGTCCCCTAACCCTAACCCTAGCCCGAACCCTAACCCTAACCCTTCCCCGAAGCCTGACCCTCACCCGTCCCCTAATCCTAACTCATACGCTAACACTAACCCGCGCCCTCACACGTACGCTCCCCCTAAAGCGTTGTCGTACCCTCACCTGGACCCTAAACTGTCTCGGACCCCTAACCCTAACCCTAGCCCGAACCCTAACCCTAACCCTTCCCCGAAGCCTGACCCTCACCCGTCCCCTAATCCTAACCCGTACGCTAACACTAACCCGCACCCTCACACGTACGCTCCCCCTAAAGCATTGTCGTACCCTCACCTGGACCCTAAACGGTCCCCGTCCCCTATCCCTAACCCTAGCCCGAACCCTAACCCTAACCCTTCCCCGAAGCCTAACCCTAACCGTCCCCTTATCCTAACCCGTACGCTGACACTAACCCACGCCCTCACACGTACGCTCCCCATAAAGCGCTGTCGTACCCTCACCTGGACCCTAAACCTTCCCCGTCCCCTAACCCTAACCCTAGCCCGAACCCTAACCCTAACCCTTCCCTGATTCCTGAACCTCAGCCGTCCCCTAATCCTAACCCGTACGCTAACACTAACCCGCGCCCTCACACGTACTCTCCCCCTAAAGCGTTGTCGTACCTTCACCTGGACCCTAAACCGTCCCCGTCCCCTAACCCTAACCCTAGCCCGAAGCCTAACCCTAACCCTTCCCCGAAGCCTGACCCTCACCCGTCCCCTAATCCTAACCCGTACGCTGACACTAACCCGTGCCCTCACACGAACGCTCCCCCTAAAGCGTTGTCGTACCCTCACCTGGACCCTAAACCGTCCCCGTCCCCTAACCCTAACCCTAGCCCGAACCCTAACCCTAACCCTTCCCCGAAGCCTGACCCTTACCCGTCCCCTAAACCTAACCCGTACGCTGATACTAACCCGCGCCCTCGCACGTACTCTCCCCCTAAAGCGTTGTCGTACCCTCACCTGGACCCTAAACCGTCCCCGTCCCCTCACCCTAACCCTAGCCCGAACCCTAACACTTCCCCGAAGCCTGACCCTCAACCGTCCCCTAATCCTAACCCGTACGCTAACACTAACCCGCCCCCTCACACGTACGCTCCCCCTAAAGCGTTGTCGTACCCTCACCTGGACCCTAAACCGTCCCCGTCCCCTAACCCTAACCCTAGCCCGAACCCTAACCCTAACCCTTCCCCGAAGCCTGACCCTCACCCGTCCCCTAATCCTAACCCGTACGCTGACATT
This sequence comes from Grampus griseus, assembly GCF_964374135.1. Lineage (NCBI taxonomy): Eukaryota > Metazoa > Chordata > Mammalia > Artiodactyla > Delphinidae > Grampus > Grampus griseus. The sequence continues at coordinate 4,969 of NW_028132594.1, read as the reverse complement.
AACCCGCGCCCTCACACGAACGCTCCCCCTAAAGCGTTGTCGTACCCTCACCTGGACCCTAAACCTTCCCCGTCCCCTAACCCTAACCCTAGCACGAACCCTAACCCTAACCCTTCCCCGAAGCCTGACCCTCACCCGTCCCCTAATCCTAACCCGTAGGCTGACACTAACCCGCGCCCTGACACGTACGCTCCCCCTAAAGCGTTGTCGTACCCTCACCTGGACCCTAAACCTTCCCCGTCCCCTAACCCTAACCCTAGCCCGAACCCTAACCCTAACCCTTCCCTGATTCCTGAACCTCAGCCGTCCCCTAATCCTAACCTGTACGCTAACACTAACCCGCGCCCTCACATGTATGCTCCCCCTAAAGCGTTGTCGTACCCTCACCTGGACCCTAAACCGTCCCCGTCCCCTAACCCTAACCCTAGCCCGAACCCTAACCCTAACCCTTCCCCGAAGCCTGACCCTCACCCGTCCCCTAAACCTAACCCGTACGCTGATACTAACCCGCGCCCTCGCACGTACGCTCCCCCTAAAGCGTTGTCGTACCCTCACCTGGACCCTAAACCGTCCCCGTCCCCTAACCCTCACCCTAGCCCGAACCCTAACCCTAACCCTTCCCCGAAACCTGACCCTCACCCGTCCCCTAATCCTAACCCGTACGCTAACACTAACCCGCGCCCTCACACGTACGCTCCCCCTAAAGCGTTGTCGTACCCTCACCTGGACCCTAAACCGTCCCCGTCCCCTAACCCTAACCCTAGCCCGAAGCCTAACCCTAACCCTTCCCCGAAGCCTGACCCTCACCCGTCCCCTAATCCTAACCCGTACGCTGACACTAACCCACGCCCTCACACGTACGCTCCCCCTAAAGCGTTGTCGTACCCTCACCTGGACCCTAAACCGTCCCCGTCCCCTAACCCTAACCCTAGCACGAACCCTAACCCTAACCCTTCCCCGAAGCCTGACCCTCACCCGTCCCCTAATCCTAACCCGCACGCTGACACTAACCCGCGCCCTCACACGTACGCTCCCCCTAAAGCGTTCTCGTACCCTCACCTGGACCCTGAACCGTCCCCGTCCCCTAACCCTAACCCTAGCCCGAACCCTAACCCTAACCCTTCCCCGAAGCCTGACCCTCAGCCGTCCCCTAATCCTAACCCGTACGCTAACACTAACCTGCGCCCTCACACGTACGCTCCCCCTAAAGCGTTGTCGTGCCCTCACCTCGACCCTAAACCGTCCCCGTCCCCTAACCCTAACCCTAGCCCGAACCCTAACCCTAACCCTTCCCCGAAGCCTGACCCTCACCCGTCCCCTAATCCTAACCCGTACGCTGACACTAACCCACGCCCTCACACGTACGCTCCCCCTAAAGCGTTGTCGTACCCTCACCTGGACCCTAAACCGTCCCCGTCCCCTAGCCCTAACCCTAACCCTAACCCTTCCCCGAAGCCTGACCCTCACCCGTCCCCTAAACCTAACCCGTACGCTGATACTAACCCGCGCCCTCGCACGTACGCTCCCCCTAAAGCGTTGTCGTACCCTCACCTGGACCCTAAACCGTCCCCGTCCCCTAACCCTAACCCTAGCCCGAACCCTAACCCTAACCCTTCCCCGAAGCCTGACCCTCACCCGTCCCCTAATCCTAACCCATACGCTAACACTAACCCGCGCCCTCACACGTACGCTCCCCCTAAAGCGTTGTCGTACCCTCACCTGGACCCTAAACCGTCTCGGTCCCCTAACCCTAACCCTAGCCCGAACCCTAACCCTAACCCTTCCCCGAAGCCTGACCCTCACCTGTCCCCTAATCCTAACCCGTACGCTAACACTAACCCGCACCCTCACACGTACGCTCCCCCTAAAGCATTGTCGTACCCTCACCTGGACCCTAAACGGTCCCCGTCTCCAATCCCTAACCCTAGCCCGATCCCTAACTCTAACCCTTCCCCGAAGCCTGACCCTCACCCGTCCTCTATTCCTAACCCGTACGCTAACACTAACCCGCGCCCTCACAAGAACGCTCCCCCGAAAGCATTGTCGTACCCTCACCTGGACCCTAAACCGTCCCCGTCCCCTAACCCTAACCCTAGCCCGAACCCTAACCCTAACCCTTCCCCGAAGCCTGACCCTCACCCGTCCCCTAATCCTAACCCGTACGCTGACACTAACCCACGCCCTCATAAGAACGCTCCCCCTAAAGCGTTGTCGTACCCTCACCTGGACCCTAAACCGTCCCCGTCCCCTAACCCTAACCCTAGCCCGAACCCTAACCCTAACCCTTCCCCGAAGCCTGACCCTCACCCGTCCCCTAATCCTAACCCGTACGCTGACACTAACCCGCGCCCTCATACGTACGCTCCCCCTTAAGTGTTTTCGTACCCTCACCTGCACCCTAAACCTTCCCCGTCCCCTAAACCTAACCCTAGCCCAAACCCTAACCCTAACGCTTCCCCGAAACCTGACCCTCACCCGTCCAATAATCCTAACCCGTACGCTGACACTAACCCGTGCCCTCACACGTACGCTCCCCCTAAAGCGTTGTCGTACCCTCACCTGGACCCTAAACCGTCTCGGTCCCCTAACCCTAACCCTAGCCCGAACCCTAACCCTAACCCTTCCCTGAAGCCTGACCCTCACCCGTCCCCTATTCCTAACCCGTACGCTAACACTAACCCGCACCCTCACACGTACGCTCCCCCTAAAGCATTGTCGTACCCTCACCTGGACCCTAAACGGTCCCCGTCCCCAATCCCTAACCCTAGCCCGATCCCTAACCCTAACCCTTCCCCGAAGCCTGACCCTCACCCCTCCCCTAATCCTAACCCGTACGCTAACACTAACCCGCGCCCTCACACGTACGCTCCCCCTAAAGCGTTGTTGTACCCTCACCTGGACCCTAAACCGTCCCCGTCCCCTAACCCTAACCCTAGCCCAAAGCCTAACCCTAACCCTGCCCCGAAGCCTGCCCTCACCCGTCCCCTAATCCTAACCCGTACGCTGACACTAACCCGCGCCCTCACAAGAACGCTCCCCCTAAAGCGTTGTCGTACCCTCACCTGGACCCTAAACCGTCCCTGTCCCCTAACCCTAACCCTAGCCCGAACCCTAACCCTAACCCTTCCCCGAAGCCTGACCCTCACCCGTCCCCTAATCCTAACCCGTACGCTGACACTAACCCGTGCCCTCACACGAACGCTCCCCCTAAAGCGTTGTCGTACCCTCACCTGGACCCTAAACCGTCCCCGTCCCCTAACCCTAACCCTAGCCCGAAGCCTAACCCTAACCCTTCCCCGAAGCCTGACCCTCACCCGTCCCCTAATCCTAACCCGTAGGCTGACACTAACCCACGCCCTCACACGTACGCTCCCCCTAAAGCGTTGTTGTACCCTCACCTGGACCCTAAACCGTCCCCGTCCCCTAACCCTAACCCTAGCCCAAAGCCTAACCCTAACCCTTCCCCGAAGCCTGACCCTCACCCATCCTCTAATCCTAACCGATACGCTAACACTAACCCACGCCCTCACACGTACATATCCCCTAAAGCGTTGTCGTACCCTCACCTGGACCCTAAACCGTCTCGGACCCCTAACCCTAACCCTAGCCCGAACCCTAACCCTAACCCTTCCCCGAAGCCTGACCCTCACCCGTCCCCTAATCCTAACCCGTACGCTAACACTAACCCGCACCCTCACACGTACGCTCCCCCTAAAGCATTGTCGTACCCTCACCTGGACCCTAAACGGTCCCCGTCCCCTATCGCTAACCCTAGCCCGATCCCTAACCCTAACCCTTCCCCGAAGCCTGACCCTCACCCGTCCCCTAATCCTAACCCGTACGCTAACACTAACCCGCGCCCTCACACGTACGCTCCACCTAAAGCGTTGTCGTACCCTCACCTGGACCCTAAACCGTCCCCGTCCCCTAACCCTAACCCTAGCCCGAACCCTAACCCTAACCTTTCCCCGAAGGCTGACCCTCACCCGTCCCCGAATCCTAACCCGTACGCTAACACTAACCCGCGCCCTCACACGTACGCTCCCCATAAAGCGCTGTCGTACCCTCACCTGGACCCTAAACCTTCCCCGTCCCCTAACCCTAACCCTAGCCCGAACCATAACCCTAACCCTTCCGTGATTCCTGACCCTCAGCCGTCCCCTAATCCTAACCCGTACGCTAACACTAACCCGCGCCCTCACACGTACGCTCCCCCTAAAGCGTTGTCGTACCTTCACCTGGACCCTAATCCGTCCCCGTCCCCTAACCCTAACCCTAGCCCGAAGCCTAACCCTAACCCTTCCCCGAAGCCTGACCCTCACCCGTCCCCAAATCCTAACCCGTACGCTGACACTAACCCGTGCCCTCACACGAACGCTCCCCCTAAAGCGTTGTCGTACCCTCACCTGGACCCTAAACCGTCCCCGTCCCCTAACACTAACCCTAGCCCGAACCCTAACCCTAACCCTTCCCCGAAGCCTGACCCTTACCCGTCCCCTAAACCTAAACTGTACGCTGATACTAACCCGCGCCCTCGCACGTACGCTCCCCCTAAAGTCTTGTCGTACACTCACCTGGACCCTAAACTGTCCCCGTCCCCTAACCCTAACCCTAACCCGAACCCTAACCCTAACCCTTCCCCGAAGCCTGACCCTCAACCGTCCCCTAATCCTAACCCGTACGCTAACACTAACCCGCGCCCTCACACGTACGCTCCCCCTAAAGCGTTGTCGTACCCTCACCTGGACCCTAAACCGTCCCCGTCCCCTAACCCTAACCCTAGCCCGAACCCTAACCCTAACTCTTCCCCGAAGCCTGACCCTCACCCGTCCCCTAATCCTAACCCGTACGCTGACATTAACCCGCGCCCTCCCACGAACGCTCCCCCTAAAGCGTTGTCGTACCCTCATCTGGACCCTAAACCGTCCCCGTCCCCTAACCCTAACCCTAGCACGAACCCTAAACCTAA
>NW_028132595.1:52500-57808 GCF_964374135.1 Grampus griseus | reverse complement strand
CGTTGTCGTACCCTCACCTGGACCCTAAACCGTCCCCGTCCCCTAACCCTAACCCTAGCCCGAACCCTAACCCTAACCCTTCCCCGAAGCCTGACCCTCACCCGTCCCCTAATCCTAACCCGTACGCTGACACTGACCCGCGCCCTCACACGTACGCTCCCCCTAAAGCGTTGTCGTACCCTCACCTGGACCCTAAACCGTCCCCGTCCCCTAACCCTAACCCTAGCCCGAACCCTAACCCTAACCCTTCCCCGAAGCCTGACCCTCACCCGTCCCCTAATCCTAACCCGTACGCTGACACTGACCCGCGCCCTCACACGTACGCTCCCCCTAAAGCGTTGTCGTACCCTCACCTGGACCCTAAACCGTCCCCGTCCCCTAACCCTAACCCTAGCCCGAACCCTAACCCTAACCCTTCCCCGAAGCCTGACCCTCACCCGTCCCCTAATCCTAACCCGTACGCTGACACTGACCCGCGCCCTCACACGTACGCTCCCCCTAAAGCGTTGTCGTACCCTCACCTGGACCCTAAACCGTCCCCGTCCCCTAACCCTAACCCTAGCCCGAACCCTAACCCTAACCCTTCCCCGAAGCCTGACCCTCACCCGTCCCCTAATCCTAACCCGTACGCTGACACTGACCCGCGCCCTCACACGTACGCTCCCCCTAAAGCGTTGTCGTACCCTCACCTGGACCCTAAACCGTCCCCGTCCCCTAACCCTAACCCTAGCCCGAACCCTAACCCTAACCCTTCCCCGAAGCCTGACCCTCACCCGTCCCCTAATCCTAACCCGTACGCTGACACTGACCCGCGCCCTCACACGTACGCTCCCCCTAAAGCGTTGTCGTACCCTCACCTGGACCCTAAACCGTCCCCGTCCCCTAACCCTAACCCTAGCCCGAACCCTAACCCTAACCCTTCCCCGAAGCCTGACCCTCACCCGTCCCCTAATCCTAACCCGTACGCTGACACTGACCCGCGCCCTCACACGTACGCTCCCCCTAAAGCGTTGTCGTACCCTCACCTGGACCCTAAACCGTCCCCGTCCCCTAACCCTAACCCTAGCCCGAACCCTAACCCTAACCCTTCCCCGAAGCCTGACCCTCACCCGTCCCCTCATCCTAACCCGTACGCTGACACTGACCCGCGCCCTCACACGTACGCTCCCCCTAAAGCGTTGTCGTACCCTCACCTGGACCCTAAACCGTCCCCGTCCCCTAACCCTAACCCTAGCCCGAACCCTAACCCTAACCCTTCCCCGAAGCCTGACCCTCACCCGTCCCCTAATCCTAACCCGTACGCTGACACTGACCCGCGCCCTCACACGTACGCTCCCCCTAAAGCGTTGTCGTACCCTCACCTGGACCCTAAACCGTCCCCGTCCCCTAACCCTAACCCTAGCCCGAACCCTAACCCTAACCCTTCCCCGAAGCCTGACCCTCACCCGTCCCCTAATCCTAACCCGTACGCTGACACTGACCCGCGCCCTCACACGTACGCTCCCCCTAAAGCGTTGTCGTACCCTCACCTGGACCCTAAACCGTCCCCGTCCCCTAACCCTAACCCTAGCCCGAACCCTAACCCTAACCCTTCCCCGAAGCCTGACCCTCACCCGTCCCCTAATCCTAACCCGTACGCTGACACTGACCCGCGCCCTCACACGTACGCTCCCCCTAAAGCGTTGTCGTACCCTCACCTGGACCCTAAACCGTCCCCGTCCCCTAACCCTAACCCTAGCCCGAACCCTAACCCTAACCCTTCCCCGAAGCCTGACCCTCACCCGTCCCCTAATCCTAACCCGTACGCTGACACTGACCCGCGCCCTCACACGTACGCTCCCCCTAAAGCGTTGTCGTACCCTCACCTGGACCCTAAACCGTCCCCGTCCCCTAACCCTAACCCTAGCCCGAACCCTAACCCTAACCCTTCCCCGAAGCCTGACCCTCACCCGTCCCCTCATCCTAACCCGTACGCTGACACTGACCCGCGCCCTCACACGTACGCTCCCCCTAAAGCGTTGTCGTACCCTCACCTGGACCCTAAACCGTCCCCGTCCCCTAACCCTAACCCTAGCCCGAACCCTAACCCTAACCCTTCCCCGAAGCCTGACCCTCACCCGTCCCCTAATCCTAACCCGTACGCTGACACTGACCCGCGCCCTCACACGTACGCTCCCCCTAAAGCGTTGTCGTACCCTCACCTGGACCCTAAACCGTCCCCGTCCCCTAACCCTAACCCTAGCCCGAACCCTAACCCTAACCCTTCCCCGAAGCCTGACCCTCACCCGTCCCCTAATCCTAACCCGTACGCTGACACTGACCCGCGCCCTCACACGTACGCTCCCCCTAAAGCGTTGTCGTACCCTCACCTGGACCCTAAACCGTCCCCGTCCCCTAACCCTAACCCTAGCCCGAACCCTAACCCTAACCCTTCCCCGAAGCCTGACCCTCACCCGTCCCCTAATCCTAACCCGTACGCTGACACTGACCCGCGCCCTCACACGTACGCTCCCCCTAAAGCGTTGTCGTACCCTCACCTGGACCCTAAACCGTCCCCGTCCCCTAACCCTAACCCTAGCCCGAACCCTAACCCTAACCCTTCCCCGAAGCCTGACCCTCACCCGTCCCCTAATCCTAACCCGTACGCTGACACTGACCCGCGCCCTCACACGTACGCTCCCCCTAAAGCGTTGTCGTACCCTCACCTGGACCCTAAACCGTCCCCGTCCCCTAACCCTAACCCTAGCCCGAACCCTAACCCTAACCCTTCCCCGAAGCCTGACCCTCACCCGTCCCCTAATCCTAACCCGTACGCTGACACTGACCCGCGCCCTCACACGTACGCTCCCCCTAAAGCGTTGTCGTACCCTCACCTGGACCCTAAACCGTCCCCGTCCCCTAACCCTAACCCTAGCCCGAACCCTAACCCTAACCCTTCCCCTAAGCCTGACCCTCACCCGTCCCCTAATCCTAACCCGTACGCTGACACTGACCCGCGCCCTCACACGTACGCTCCCCCTAAAGCGTTGTCGTACCCTCACCTGGACCCTAAACCGTCCCCGTCCCCTAACCCTAACCCTAGCCCGAACCCTAACCCTAACCCTTCCCCGAAGCCTGACCCTCACCCGTCCCCTAATCCTAACCCGTACGCTGACACTGACCCGCGCCCTCACACGTACGCTCCCCCTAAAGCGTTGTCGTACCCTCACCTGGACCCTAAACCGTCCCCGTCCCCTAACCCTAACCCTAGCCCGAACCCTAACCCTAACCCTTCCCCGAAGCCTGACCCTCACCCGTCCCCTAATCCTAACCCGTACGCTGACACTGACCCGCGCCCTCACACGTACGCTCCCCCTAAAGCGTTGTCGTACCCTCACCTGGACCCTAAACCGTCCCCGTCCCCTAACCCTAACCCTAGCCCGAACCCTAACCCTAACCCTTCCCCGAAGCCTGACCCTCACCCGTCCCCTAATCCTAACCCGTACGCTGACACTGACCCGCGCCCTCACACGTACGCTCCCCCTAAAGCGTTGTCGTACCCTCACCTGGACCCTAAACCGTCCCCGTCCCCTAACCCTAACCCTAGCCCAAACCCTAACACTAACCCTTCCCCGAAGCCTGACCCTCACCCGTCCCCTAATCCTAACCCGTACGCTGACACTGACCCGCGCCCTCACACGTACGCTCCCCCTAAAGCGTTGTCGTACCCTCACCTGGACCCTAAACCGTCCCCGTCCCCTAACCCTAACCCTAGCCCGAACCCTAACCCTAACCCTTCCCCGAAGCCTGACCCTCACCCGTCCCCTAATCCTAACCCGTACGCTGACACTGACCCGCGCCCTCACACGTACGCTCCCCCTAAAGCGTTGTCGTACCCTCACCTGGACCCTAAACCGTCCCCGTCCCCTAACCCTAACCCTAGCCCAAACCCTAACACTAACCCTTCCCCGAAGCCTGACCCTCACCCGTCCCCTAATCCTAACCCGTATGCTGACACTGACCCGCGCCCTCACACGTACGCTCCCCCTAAAGCGTTGTCGTACCCTCACCTGGACCCTAAACCGTCCCCGTCCCCTAACCCTAACCCTAGCCCGAACCCTAACCCTAACCCTTCCCCGAAGCCTGACCCTCACCCGTCCCCTAATCCTAACCCGTAGGCTGACACTGACCCGCGCCCTCACACGTACGCTCCCCCTAAAGCGTTGTCGTACCCTCACCTGGACCCTAAACCGTCCCCGTCCCCTAACCCTAACCCTAGCCCGAAACCTAAACCTAACCCTTCCCCGAAGCCTGACCCTCACCCGTCCCCTAATCCTAACCCGTACGCTGACACTGACCCGCGCCCTCACACGTACGCTCCCCCTAAAGCGTTGTCGTACCCTCACCTGGACCCTAAACCGTCCCCGTCCCCTAACCCTAACCCTAGCCCGAACCCTAACCCTAACCCTTCCCCGAAGCCTGACCCTCACCCGTCCCCTAATCCTAACCCGTACGCTGACACTGACCCGCGCCCTCACACGTACGCTCCCCATAAAGCGTTGTCGTACCCTCACCTGGACCCTAAACCGTCCCCGTCCCCTAACCCTAACCCTAGCCCGAACCCTAACCCTAACCCTTCCCCGAAGCCTGACCCTCACCCGTCCCCTCATCCTAACCCGTACGCTGACACTGACCCGCGCCCTCACACGTACACTCCCCCTAAAGCGTTGTCGTACCCTCACCTGGACCCTAAACCGTCCCCGTCCCCTAACCCTAACCCTAGCCCGAAACCTAACCCTAACCCTTCCCCGAAGCCTGACCCTCACCCGTCCCCTAATCCTAACCCGTACGCTGACACTGACCCGCGCCCTCACACGTACGCTCCCCCTAAAGCGTTGTCGTACCCTCACCTGGACCCTAAACCGTCCCCGTCCCCTAACCCTAACCCTAGCCCGAACCCTAACCCTAACCCTTCCCCGAAGCCTGACCCTCACCCGTCCCCTAATCCTAACCCGTACGCTGACACTGACCCGCGCCCTCACACGTACGCTCCCCCTAAAGCGTTGTCGTACCCTCACCTGGACCCTAAACCGTCCCCGTCCCCTAACCCTAACCCTAGCCCGAACCCTAAACCTAACCCTTCCCCGAAGCCTGACCCTCACCCGTCCCCTAATCCTAACCCGTACGCTGACACTGACCCGCGCCCTCACACGTACGCTCCCCCTAAAGCGTTGTCGTACCCTCACCTGGACCCTAAACCGTCCCCGTCCCCTAACCCTAACCCTAGCCCGAACCCTAACCCTAACCCTTCCCCGAAGCCTGACCCTCA
>NW_028132595.1:42500-47500 GCF_964374135.1 Grampus griseus | reverse complement strand
CCCTCACCTGGACCCTAAACCGTCCCCGTCCCCTAACCCTAACCCTAGCCCGAACCCTAACCCTAACCCTTCCCCGAAGCCTGACCCTCACCCGTCCCCTAATCCTAACCCGTACGCTGACACTGACCCGCTCCCTCACACGTACGCTCCCCCTAAAGCGTTGTCGTACCCTCACCTGGACCCTAAACCGTCCCCGTCCCCTAACCCTAACCCTAGCCCGAACCCTAACCCTAACCCTTCCCCGAAGCCTGACCCTCACCCGTCCCCTAATCCTAACCCGTACGCTGACACTGACCCGCGCCCTCACACGTACGCAACCCCTAAAGCGTTGTCGTACCCTCACCTGGACCCTAAACCGTCCCCGTCCCCTAACCCTAACCCTAGCCCGAACCCTAACCCTAACCCTTCCCCGAAGCCTGACCCTCACCCGTCCCCTAATCCTAACCCGTACGCTGACACTGACCCGCGCCCTCACACGTACGCTCCCCCTAAAGCGTTTTCGTACCCTCACCTGGACCCTAAACCGTCCCCGTCCCCTAACCCTAACCCTAGCCCGAACCCTAACCCTAACCCTTCCCCGAAGCCTGACCCTCACCCGTCCCCTAATCCTAACCCGTACGCTGACACTGACCCGCGCCCTCACACGTACGCTCCCCCTAAAGCGTTGTCGTACCCTCACCTGGACCCTAAACCGTCCCCGTCCCCTAACCCTAACCCTAGCCCGAACCCTAACCCTAACCCTTCCCCGAAGCCTGACCCTCACCCGTCCCCTCATCCTAACCCGTACGCTGACACTGACCCGCGCCCTCACACGTACGCTCCCCCTAAAGCGTTGTCGTACCCTCACCTGGACCCTAAACCGTCCCCGTCCCCTAACCCTAACCCTAGCCCGAACCCTAACCCTAACCCTTCCCCGAAGCCTGACCCTCACCCGTCCCCTAATCCTAACCCGTACGCTGACACTGACCCGCGCCCTCACACGTACGCTCCCCCTAAAGCGTTGTCGTACCCTCACCTGGACCCTAAACCGTCCCCGTCCCCTAACCCTAACCCTAGCCCGAACCCTAACCCTAACCCTTCCCCGAAGCCTGACCCTCACCCGTCCCCTAATCCTAACCCGTACGCTGACACTGACCCGCGCCCTCACACGTACGCTCCCCCTAAAGCGTTGTCGTACCCTCACCTGGACCCTAAACCGTCCCCGTCCCCTAACCCTAACCCTGGCCCGAACCCTAAACCTAACCCTTCCCCGAAGCCTGACCCTCACCCGTCCCCTAATCCTAACCCGTACGCTGACACTGACCAGCGCCCTCACACGTACGCTCCCCCTAAAGCGTTGTCGTACCCTCACCTGGACCCTAAACCGTCCCCGTCCCCTAACCCTAACCCTAGCCCGAACCCTAACCCTAACCCTTCCCCTAAGCCTGACCCTCACCCGTCCCCTAATCCTAACCCGTACGCTGACACTGACCCGCGCCCTCACACGTACGCTCCCCCTAAAGCGTTGTCGTACCCTCACCTGGACCCTAAACCGTCCCCGTCCCCTAACCCTAACCCTAGCCCGAACCCTAACCCTAACCCTTCCCCAAAGCCTGACCCTCACCCGTCCCCTAATCCTAACCCGTACGCTGACACTGACCCGCGCCCTCACACGTACGCTCCCCCTAAAGCGTTGTCGTACCCTCACCTGGACCCTAAACCGTCCCCGTCCCCTAACCCTAACCCTAGCCCGAACCCTAACCCTAACCCTTCCCCGAAGCCTGACCCTCACCCGTCCCCTAATCCTAACCCGTACGCTGACACTGACCCGCGCCCTCACACGTACGCTCCCCCTAAAGCGTTGTCGTACCCTCACCTGGACCCTAAACCGTCCCCGTCCCCTAACCCTAACCCTAGCCCGAACCCTAACCCTAACCCTTCCCCGAAGCCTGACCCTCACCCGTCCCCTAATCCTAACCCGTACGCTGACACTGACCCGCGCCCTCACACGTACGCTCCCCCTAAAGCGTTGTCGTACCCTCACCTGGACCCTAAACCGTCCCCGTCCCCTAACCCTAACCCTAGCCCGAACCCTAACACTAACCCTTCCCCGAAGCCTGACCCTCACCCGTCCCCTAATCCTAACCCGTACGCTGACACTGACCTGCGCCCTCACACGTACGCTCCCCCTAAAGCGTTGTCGTACCCTCACCTGGACCCTAAACCGTCCCCGTCCCCTAACCCTAACCCTAGCCCGAACCCTAACCCTAACCCTTCCCCGAAGCCTGACCCTCACCCGTCCCCTAATCCTAACCCGTACGCTGACACTGACCCGCGCCCTCACACGTACGCTCCCCCTAAAGCGTTGTCGTACCCTCACCTGGACCCTAAACCGTCCCCGTCCCCTAACCCTAACCCTAGCCCAAACCCTAACACTAACCCTTCCCCGAAGCCTGACCCTCACCCGTCCCCTAATCCTAACCCGTATGCTGACACTGACCCGCGCCCTCACACGTACGCTCCCCCTAAAGCGTTGTCGTACCCTCACCTGGACCCTAAACCGTCCCCGTCCCCTAACCCTAACCCTAGCCCGAACCCTAACCCTAACCCTTCCCCGAAGCCTGACCCTCACCCGTCCCCTAATCCTAACCCGTAGGCTGACACTGACCCGCGCCCTCACACGTACGCTCCCCCTAAAGCGTTGTCGTACCCTCACCTGGACCCTAAACCGTCCCCGTCCCCTAACCCTAACCCTAGCCCGAAACCTAAACCTAACCCTTCCCCGAAGCCTGACCCTCACCCGTCCCCTAATCCTAACCCGTACGCTGACACTGACCCGCGCCCTCACACGTACGCTCCCCCTAAAGCGTTGTCGTACCCTCACCTGGACCCTAAACCGTCCCCGTCCCCTAACCCTAACCCTAGCCCGAACCCTAACCCTAACCCTTCCCCGAAGCCTGACCCTCACCCGTCCCCTAATCCTAACCCGTACGCTGACACTGACCCGCGCCCTCACACGTACGCTCCCCCTAAAGCGTTGTCGTACCCTCACCTGGACCCTAAACCGTCCCCGTCCCCTAACCCTAACCCTAGCCCGAACCCTAACCCTAACCCTTCCCCGAAGCCTGACCCTCACCCGTCCCCTAATCCTAACCCGTACGCTGACACTGACCCGCGCCCTCACACGTACGCTCCCCCTAAAGCGTTGTCGTACCCTCACCTGGACCCTAAACCGTCCCCGTCCCCTAACCCTAACCCTAGCCCGAACCCTAAACCTAACCCTTCCCCGAAGCCTGACCCTCACCCGTCCCCTAATCCTAACCCGTACGCTGACACTGACCCGCGCCCTCACACGTACGCTCCCCCTAAAGCGTTGTCGTACCCTCACCTGGACCCTAAACCGTCCCCGTCCCCTAACCCTAACCCTAGCCCGAACCCTAACCCTAACCCTTCCCCGAAGCCTGACCCTCACCCGTCCCCTAATCCTAACCCGTACGCTGACACTGAACCGCGCCCTCACACGTACGCTCCCCCTAATGCGTTGTCGTACCCTCACCTGGACCCTAAACCGTCCCCGTCCCCTAACCCTAACCCTAGCCCGAACCCTAACCCTAACCCTTCCCCGAAGCCTGACCCTCACCCGTCCCCTCATCCTAACCCGTACGCTGACACTGACCCGCGCCCTCACACGTACGCTCCCCCTAATGCGTTGTCGTACCCTCACCTGGACCCTAAACCGTCCCCGTCCCCTAACCCTAACCCTAGCCCGAACCCTAACCCTAACACTTCCCCGAAGCCTGACCCTCACCCGTCCCCTAATCCTAACCCGTACGCTGACACTGACCCGCGCCCTCACACGTACGCTCCCCCTAAAGCGTTGTCGTACCCTCACCTGGACCCTAAACCGTCCCCGTCCCCTAACCCTAACCCTAGCCCGAACCCTAACCCTAACCCTTCCCCGAAGCCTGACCCTCACCCGTCCCCTAATCCTAACCCGTACGCTGACACTGACCCGCGCCCTCACACGTACGCTCCCCCTAAAGCGTTGTCGTACCCTCACCTGGACCCTAAACCGTCCCCGTCCCCTAACCCTAACCCTAGCCCGAACCCTAACCCTAACCCTTCCCCGAAGCCTGACCCTCACCCGTCCCCTAATCCTAACCCGTACGCTGACACTAACCCGCGCCCTCACACGTACGCTCCCCCTAAAGGGTTGTCGTACCCTCACCTCGACCCTAAACCGTCCCCGTCCCCGTCCCCTAACCCTAACCCTAGCCCGAATCCTAACCCTAACCCTTCCCCGAAGCCTGACCCTCACCCGTCCCCTAATCCTAACCCGTACGCTGACACTGACCCGCGCCCTCACACGTACGCAACCCCTAAAGCGTTGTCGTACCCTCACCTGGACGCAAAACCGTCCCCGTCCCCTAACCCTAACCCTAGCCCAAACCCTAACGCTAACCCTTCCCCGAAGCCTGACCCTCACCCGTCCCCTAATCCTAACCCGTACGCTGACACTGACCCGCGCCCTCACACGTACGCTCCCCCTAAAGCATTGTCGTACTCTCACCTGGACCCTAAACCGTCCCCGTCCCCTAACCCTAACCCTAGCCCGAACCCTAACCCTAACCCTTCCCCGAAGCCTGACCCTCACCCGTCCCCTAATCCTAACCCGTACGCTGACACTGACCCGCGCCCTCACACGTACGCTCCCCCTAAAGCATTGTCGTACCCTCACCTGGACCCTAAACCTTCCCCGTCCCCTAACCCTAACCCTAGCCCGAACCCTAACCCTAACCCTTCCCCGAAGCCTGACCCTCACCCGTCCCCTAATCCTAACCCGTACGCTGACACTGACCCGCGCCCTCACACGTACGCAACCCCTAAAGCGTTGTCGTACCCTCACCTGGACCCTAAACCGTCCCCGTCCCCTAACCCTAACCCTAGCCCGAACCCTAACCCTAACCCTTCCCCGAAGCCTGACTCTCACCCGTCCCCTAATCCTAACCCGTACGCTGACA
>NW_028132595.1:0-37500 GCF_964374135.1 Grampus griseus | reverse complement strand
CTAACCCTAACCCTAGCCCGAACCCTAACCCTAACCCTTCCCCGAAGCCTGACCCTCACCCGTCCCCTAATCCTAACCCGTACGCTGACACTGACCCGCGCCCTCACACGTACGCTCCCCCTAAAGCGTTGTCGTACCCTCACCTGGACCCAAAACCGTCCCCGTCCCCTAAACCTAACCCTAGCCCGAACCCTAACCCTAACCCTTCCCCGAAGCCTGACACTCACCCGTCCCCTAATCCTAACCCGTACGCTGACACTGACCCGCGCCCTCACACGTACGCTCCCCCTAAAGCGTTGTCGTACCCTCACCTGGACCCTAAACCGTCCCCGTCCCCTAACCCTAACCCTAGCCCGAACCCTAACCCTAACCCTTCCCCGAAGCCTGACCCTCACCCGTCCCCTAATCCTAACCCGTACGCTGACACTAACCCGCGCCCTCACACGTACGCTCCCCCTAAAGGGTTGTCGTACCCTCACCTCGACCCTAAACCGTCCCCGTCCCCGTCCCCTAACCCTAACCCTAGCCCAAACCCTAACGCTAACCCTTCCCCGAAGCCTGACCCTCACCCGTCCCCTAATCCTAACCCGTACGCTGACACTGACCCGCGCCCTCACACGTACGCTCCCCCTAAAGCATTGTCGTACTCTCACCTGGACCCTAAACCGTCCCCGTCCCCTAACCCTAACCCTAGCCCGAACCCTAACCCTAACCCTTCCCCGAAGCCTGACCCTCACCCGTCCCCTAATCCTAACCCGTACGCTGACACTGACCCGCGCCCTCACACGTACGCTCCCCCTAAAGCATTGTCGTACCCTCACCTGGACCCTAAACCTTCCCCGTCCCCTAACCCTAACCCTAGCCCGAACCCTAACCCTAACCCTTCCCCGAAGCCTGACCCTCACCCGTCCCCTAATCCTAACCCGTACGCTGACACTGACCCGCGCCCTCACACGTACGCAACCCCTAAAGCGTTGTCGTACCCTCACCTGGACCCTAAACCGTCCCCGTCCCCTAACCCTAACCCTAGCCCGAACCCTAACCCTAACCCTTCCCCGAAGCCTGACTCTCACCCGTCCCCTAATCCTAACCCGTACGCTGACACTGACCCGCGCGCTCACACGTACGCTCCCCCTAAAGCGTTGTCGTACCCTCACCTGGACCCTAAACCGTCCCCGTCCCCTAACCCTAACCCTAGCCCGAACCCTAACCCTAACCCTTCCCCGAAGCCTGACCCTCACCCGTCCCCTAATCCTAACCCGTACGCTGACACTGACCCGCGCCCTCACACGTACGCTCCCCCTAAAGCGTTGTCGTACCCTCACCTGGACCCAAAACCGTCCCCGTCCCCTAAACCTAACCCTAGCCCGAACCCTAACCCTAACCCTTCCCCGAAGCCTGACACTCACCCGTCCCCTAATCCTAACCCGTACGCTGACACTGACCCGCGCCCTCACACGTACGCTCCCCCTAAAGCGTTGTCGTACCCTCACCTGGACCCTAAACCGTCCCCGTCCCCTAACCCTAACCCTAGCCCGAACCCTAACCCTAACCCTTCCCCGAAGCCTGACCCTCACCCGTCCCCTAATCCTAACCCGTACGCTGACACTAACCCGCGCCCTCACACGTACGCTCCCCCTAAAGGGTTGTCGTACCCTCACCTCGACCCTAAACCGTCCCCGTCCCCGTCCCCTAACCCTAACCCTAGCCCAAACCCTAACGCTAACCCTTCCCCGAAGCCTGACCCTCACCCGTCCCCTAATCCTAACCCGTACGCTGACACTGACCCGCGCCCTCACACGTACGCTCCCCCTAAAGCATTGTCGTACTCTCACCTGGACCCTAAACCGTCCCCGTCCCCTAACCCTAACCCTAGCCCGAACCCTAACCCTAACCCTTCCCCGAAGCCTGACCCTCACCCGTCCCCTAATCCTAACCCGTACGCTGACACTGACCCGCGCCCTCACACGTACGCTCCCCCTAAAGCATTGTCGTACCCTCACCTGGACCCTAAACCTTCCCCGTCCCCTAACCCTAACCCTAGCCCGAACCCTAACCCTAACCCTTCCCCGAAGCCTGACCCTCACCCGTCCCCTAATCCTAACCCGTACGCTGACACTGACCCGCGCCCTCACACGTACGCAACCCCTAAAGCGTTGTCGTACCCTCACCTGGACCCTAAACCGTCCCCGTCCCCTAACCCTAACCCTAGCCCGAACCCTAACCCTAACCCTTCCCCGAAGCCTGACTCTCACCCGTCCCCTAATCCTAACCCGTACGCTGACACTGACCCGCGCGCTCACACGTACGCTCCCCCTAAAGCGTTGTCGTACCCTCACCTGGACCCTAAACCGTCCCCGTCCCCTAACCCTAACCCTAGCCCGAACCCTAACCCTAACCCTTCCCCGAAGCCTGACCCTCACCCGTCCCCTAATCCTAACCCGTACGCTGACACTGACCCGCGCCCTCACACGTACGCTCCCCCTAAAACGTTGTCGTACCCTCACCTGGACCCTAAACCGTCCCCGTCCCCTAACCCTAACCCTAGCCCGAACCCTAACCCTAACCCTTCCCCGAAGCCTGACCCTCACCCGTCCCCTAATCCTAACCCGTACGCTGACACTGACCCGCGCCCTCACACGTACGCTCCCCCTAAAACGTTGTCGTACCCTCACCTGGACCCTAAACCGTCCCCGTTCCCTAACCCTAACCCTAGCCCGAACCCTAACCCTAACCCTTCCCCGAAGCCTGACCCTCACCCGTCCCCTAATCCTAACCCGTACGCTGACACTGACCCGCGCCCTCACACGTACGCTCCCCCTAAAGCGTTGTCGTACCCTCACCTGGACCCTAAACCGTCCCCGTCCCCTAACCCTAACCCTAGCCCGAACCCTAACCCTAACCCTTCCCCGAAGCCTGACCCTCACCCGTCCCCTAATCCTAACCCGTACGCTGACACTGACCCGCGCCCTCACACGTACGCTCCCCCTAAAGCGTTGTCGTACCCTCACCTGGACCCTAAACCGTCCCCGTCCCCTAACCCTAACCCTAGCCCGAACCCTAACCCTAACCCTTCCCCGAAGCCTGACCCTCACCCGTCCCCTAATCCTAACCCGTACGCTGACACTGACCCGCGCCCTCACACGTACGCTCCCCCTAAAGCGTTGTCGTACCCTCACCTGGACCCTAAACCGTCCCCGTCCCCTAACCCTAACCCTAGCCCGAACCCTAACCCTAACCCTTCCCCGAAGCCTGACCCTCAACCGTCCCCTAATCCTAACCCGTACGCTGACACTGACCCGCGCCCTCACACGTACGCTCCCCCTAAAGTGTTGTCGTACCCTCACCTGGACCCTAATCCGTCCCCGTCCCCTAACCCTAACCCTAGCCCGAAACCTAACCCTAACCCTTCCCCGAAGCCTGACCCTCACCCGTCCCCTAATCCTAACCCGTACGCTGACACTGACCCGCGCCCTCACACGTACGCTCCCCCTAAAGCGTTGTCGTACCCTCACCTGGACCCTAAACCGTCCCCGTCCCCTAACCCTAACCCTAGCCCGAACCCTAACCCTAACCCTTCCCTGAAGCCTGACCCTCACCCGTCCCATAATCCTAACCCGTACGCTGACACTGACCCGCGCCCTCACACGTACGCTCCCCCTAAAGCGTTGTCGTACCCTCACCTGGACCCTAAACCGTCCCCGTCCCCTAACCCTAACCCTAGCCCGAACCCTAACCCTAACCCTTCCCCGAAGCCTGACCCTCACCCGTCCCCTAATCCTAACCCGTACACTGACACTGACCCGGGCCCTCACACGTACGCTACCCCTAAAGCGTTGTCGTACCCTCACCTGGACCCTAAACCGTCCCAGTCCCCTAACCCTAACCCTAGCCCGAACCCTAACCCTAACACTTCCCCGAAGCCTGACCCTCACACGTCCCCTAATCCTAACCCATACGCGGACACTGACCCGCGCCCTCACACGTACGCTCCCCCTAAAGGGTTGTCGTACCCTCACCTGGACCCTAAACCGTCCCCGTCCCCTAACCCTAACCCTAGCCCGAACCCTAACCCTAACCCTTCCCCGAAGCCTGACCCTCACCCGTCCCATAATCCTAACCCGTACGCTGACACTGACCCGCGCCCTCACACGTACGCTCCCCCTAAAGCGTTGTCGTACCCTCACCTGGACCCAAAACCGTCCCCGTCCCCTAAACCTAACCCTAGCCCGAACCCTAACCCTAACCCTTCCCCGAAGCCTGACAATCACCCGTCCCCTAATCCTAACCCGTACGCTGACACTGACCCGCGCCCTCACACGTACGCTCCCCCTAAAGCGTTGTCGTACCCTCACCTGGACCCTAAACCGTCCCCGTCCCCTAACCCTAACCCTAGCCCGAACCCTAACCCTAACCCTTCCCCGAAGCCTGACCCTCACCCGTCCCCTAATCCTAACCCGTACGCTGACACTATCCCGCGCCCTCACACGTACGCTCCCCCTAAAGGGTTGTCGTACCCTCACCTCGACCCTAAACCGTCCCCGTCCCCGTCCCCTAACCCTAACCCTAGCCCAAACCCTAACGCTAACCCTTCCCCGAAGCCTGACCCTCACCCGTCCCCTAATCCTAACCCGTACGCTGACACTGACCCGCGCCCTCACACGTACGCTCCCCCTAAAGCATTGTCGTACTCTCACCTGGACCCTAAACCGTCCCCGTCCCCTAACCCTAACCCTAGCCCGAACCCTAACCCTAACCCTTCCCCGAAGCCTGACCCTCACCCGTCCCCTAATCCTAACCCGTACGCTGACACTGACCCGCGCCCTCACACGTACGCTCCCCCTAAAGCATTGTCGTACCCTCACCTGGACCCTAAACCTTCCCCGTCCCCTAACCCTAACCCTAGCCCGAACCCTAACCCTAACCCTTCCCCGAAGCCTGACCCTCACCCGTCCCCTAATCCTAACCCGTACGCTGACACTGACCCGCGCCCTCACACGTACGCAACCCCTAAAGCGTTGTCGTACCCTCACCTGGACCCTAAACCGTCCCCGTCCCCTAACCCTAACCCTAGCCCGAACCCTAACCCTAACCCTTCCCCGAAGCCTGACTCTCACCCGTCCCCTAATCCTAACCCGTACGCTGACACTGACCCGCGCGCTCACACGTACGCTCCCCCTAAAGCGTTGTCGTACCCTCACCTGGACCCTAAACCGTCCCCGTCCCCTAACCCTAACCCTAGCCCGAACCCTAACCCTAACCCTTCCCCGAAGCCTGACCCTCACCCGTCCCCTAATCCTAACCCGTACGCTGACACTGACCCGCGCCCTCACACGTACGCTCCCCCTAAAACGTTGTCGTACCCTCACCTGGACCCTAAACCGTCCCCGTCCCCTAACCCTAACCCTAGCCCGAACCCTAACCCTAACCCTTCCCCGAAGCCTGACCCTCACCCGTCCCCTAATCCTAACCCGTACGCTGACACTGACCCGCGCCCTCACACGTACGCTCCCCCTAAAACGTTGTCGTACCCTCACCTGGACCCTAAACCGTCCCCGTCCCCTAACCCTAACCCTAGCCCGAACCCTAACCCTAACCCTTCCCCGAAGCCTGACCCTCACCCGTCCCCTAATCCTAACCCGTACGCTGACACTGACCCGCGCCCTCACACGTACGCTCCCCCTAAAGCGTTGTCGTACCCTCACCTGGACCCTAAACCGTCCCCGTCCCCTAACCCTAACCCTAGCCCGAACCCTAACCCTAACCCTTCCCTGAAGCCTGACCCTCACCCGTCCCATAATCCTAACCCGTACGCTGACACTGACCCGCGCCCTCACACGTACGCTCCCCCTAAAGCGTTGTCGTACCCTCACCTGGACCCTAAACCGTCCCCGTCCCCTAACCCTAACCCTAGCCCGAACCCTAACCCTAACCCTTCCCCGAAGCCTGACCCTCACCCGTCCCCTAATCCTAACCCGTACACTGACACTGACCCGGGCCCTCACACGTACGCTACCCCTAAAGCGTTGTCGTACCCTCACCTGGACCCTAAACCGTCCCAGTCCCCTAACCCTAACCCTAGCCCGAACCCTAACCCTAACACTTCCCCGAAGCCTGACCCTCACACGTCCCCTAATCCTAACCCATACGCTGACACTGACCCGCGCCCTCACACGTACGCTCCCCCTAAAGCGTTGTCGTACCCTCACCTGGACCCTAAACCGTCCCCGTCCCCTAACCCTAACCCTAGCCCGAACCCTAACCCTAACCCTTCCCCGAAGCCTGACCCTCACCCGTCCCATAATCCTAACCCGTACGCTGACACTGACCCGCGCCCTCACACGTACGCTCCCCCTAAAGCGTTGTCGTACCCTCACCTGGACCCTAAACCGTCCCCGTCCCCTAACGCTAACCCTAGCCCGAACCCTAACCCTAACCCTTCCCCGAAGCCTGACACTCACCCGTCCCCTAATCCTAACCCGTACGCTGACACTGACCCGCGCCCTCACACGTACGCTCCCCCTAAAGCGTTGTCGTACCCTCACCTGGACCCTAAACCGTCCCCGTCCCCTAACCCTAACCCTAGCCCGAACCCTAACCCTAACCCTTCCCCGAAGCCTGACCCTCACCCGTCCCCTAATCCTAACCCGTACGCTGACACTGACCCGCGCCCTCACACGTACGCTCCCCCTAAAACGTTGTCGTACCCTCACCTGGACCCTAAACCGTCCCCGTCCCCTAACCCTAACCCTAGCCCGAACCCTAACCCTAACCCTTCCCTGAAGCCTGACCCTCACCCGTCCCCTAATCCTAACCCGTACGCTGACACTGGCCCGCACCCTCACACGTACGCTCCCCCTAAAGCGTTGTCGTACCCTCACCTGGACCCTAAACCGTCCCCGTCCCCTAACCCTAACCCTAGCCCGAACCCTAACCCTAACCCTTCCCAGAAGCCTGACACTCACCCGTCCCCTAATCCTAACCCGTACGCTGACACTGACCCGCGCCCTCACACGTACGCTCCCCCTAAAGCGTTGTCGTACCCTCACCTGGACCCTAAACCGTCCCCGTCCCCTAACCCTAACCCTAGCCCGAACCCTAACCCTAACCCTTCCCCGAAGCCTGACACTCACCCGTCCCCTAATCCTAACCCGTACGCTGACACTGACCCGCGCCCTCACACGTACGCTCCCCCTAAAGCGTTGTCGTACCCTCACCTGGACCCTAAACCGTCCCCGTCCCCTAACCCTAACCCTAGCCCGAACCCTAACCCTAACCCTTCCCCGAAGCCTGACCCTCACCCGTCCCCTAATCCTAACCCGTACGCTGACACTAACCCGCGCCCTCACACGTACGCTCCCCCTAAAGCGTTGTCGTACCCTCACCTCGACCCTAAACCGTCCCCGTCCCCGTCCCCTAACCCTAACCCTAGCCCGAATCCTAACCCTAACCCTTCCCCGAAGCCTGACCCTCACCCGTCCCCTAATCCTAACCCGTACGCTGACACTGACCCGCGCCCTCACACGTACGCAACCCCTAAAGCGTTGTCGTACCCTCACCTGGACCCAAAACCGTCCCCGTCCCCTAACCCTAACCCTAGCCCAAACCCTAACGCTAACCCTTCCCCGAAGCCTGACCCTCACCCGTCCCCTAATCCTAACCCGTACGCTGACACTAACCCGCGCCCTCACACGTACGCTCCCCCTAAAGCATTGTCGTACTCTCACCTGGACCCTAAACCGTCCCCGTCCCCTAACCCTAACCCTAGCCCGAACCCTAACCCTAACCCTTCCCCGAAGCCTGACCCTCACCCGTCCCCTAATCCTAACCCGTACGCTGACACTGACCCGCGCCCTCACACTTACGCTCCCCCTAAAGCATTGTCGTACCCTCACCTGGACCCTAAACCTTCCCCGTCCCCTAACCCTAACCCTAGCCCGAACCCTAACCCTAACCCTTCCCCGAAGCCTGACCCTCACCCGTCCCCTAATCCTAACCCGTACGCTGACACTGACCCGCGCCCTCACACGTACGCAACCCCTAAAGCGTTGTCGTACCCTCACCTGGACCCTAAACCGTCCCCGTCCCCTAACCCTAACCCTAGCCCGAACCCTAACCCTAACCCTTCCCCGAAGCCTGACCCTCACCCGTCCCCTAATCCTAACCCGTACGCTGACACTGACCCGCGCCCTCACACGTACGCAACCCCTAAAGCGTTGTCGGACCCTCACCTGGACCCTAAACCGTCCCCGTCCCCTAACCCTAACCCTAGCCCGAACCCTAACCCTAACCCTTCCCCGAAGCCTGACCCTCACCCGTCCCCTAATCCTAACCCGTACGCTGACACTGACCCGCGCCCTCACACGTACGCTCCCCCTAAAACGTTGTCGTACCCTCACCTGGACCCTAAACCGTCCCCGTCCCCTAACCCTAACCCTAGCCCGAACCCTAACCCTAACCCTTCCCCGAAGCCTGACCCTCACCCGTCCCCTAATCCTAACCCGTACGCTGACACTGACCCGCGCCCTCACACGTACGCTCCCCATAAAACGTTGTCGTACCCTCACCTGGACCCTAAACCGTCCCCGTCCCCTAACCCTAACCCTAGCCCGAACCCTAACCCTAACCCTTCCCCGAAGCCTGACCCTCACCCGTCCCCTAATCCTAACCCGTACGCTGACACTGACCCGCGCCCTCACACGTACGCTCCCCCTAAAGCGTTGTCGTACCCTCACCTGGACCCTAAACCGTCCCCGTCCCCTAACCCTAACCCTAGCCCGAACCCTAACCCTAACCCTTCCCTGAAGCCTGACCCTCACCCGTCCCCTAATCCTAACCCGTACGCTGACACTAACCCGCGCCCTCACACGTACGCTCCCCCTAAAGCGTTGTCGTACCCTAACCTGGACCCAAACCGTCCCCGTCCCCTAACCCTAACCCTAGCCCGAACCCTAGCCCTAACACTTCCCCGAAGCCTGACCCTCACCCGTCCCCTAATCCTAACCCGTACGCTGACACTGACCCGCGCCCTCACACGTACGCTCCCCCTAAAGCGTTGTCGTACCCTCACCTGGACCCAAAACCGTCCCCGTCCCCTAAACCTAACCCTAGCCCGAACCCTAACCCTAACCCTTCCCCGAAGCCTGACACTCACCCGTCCCCTAATCCTAACCCATACGCTGACACTGACCCGCGCCCTCACACGTACGCTCCCCCTAAAGCGTTGTCGTACCCTCACCTGGACCCTAAACCGTCCCCGTCCCCTAACCCTAACCCTAGCCCGAACCCTAACCCTAACCCTTCCCCGAAGCCTGACCCTCACCCGTCCCCTAATCCTAACCCGTACGCTGACACTAACCCGCGCCCTCACACGTACGCTCCCCCTAAAGCGTTGTCGTACCCTCACCTCGACCCTAAACCGTCCCCGTCCCCGTCCCCTAACCCTAACCCTAGCCCGAATCCTAACCCTAACCCTTCCCCGAAGCCTGACCCTCACCCGTCCCCTAATCCTAACCCGTACGCTGACACTGACCCGCGCCCTCACACGTACGCAACCCCTAAAGCGTTGTCGTACCCTCACCTGGACCCAAAACCGTCCCCGTCCCCTAACCCTAACCCTAGCCCAAACCCTAACGCTAACTCTTCCCGGAAGCCTGACCCTCACCCGTCCCCTAATCCTAACCCGTACGCTGACACTAACCCGCGCCCTCACACGTACGCTCCCCCTAAAGCATTGTCGTACCCTCACCTGGACCCTAAACCGTCCCCGTCCCCTAACCCTAACCCTAGCCCGAACCCTAACCCTAACACTTCCCCGAAGCCTGACCCTCACCCGTCCCCTAATCCTAACCCGTACGCTGACACTGACCCGCGCCCTCACACGTACGCTCCCCCTAAAACGTTGTCGTACCCTCACCTGGACCCTAAACCGTCCCCGTCCCCTAACCCTAACCCTAGCCCGAACCCTAACCCTAACCCTTCCCCGAAGCCTGACCCTCACCCGTCCCCTAATCCTAACCCGTACGCTGACACTGACCCGCGCCCTCACACGTACGCTCCCCCTAAAACGTTGTCGTACCCTCACCTGGACCCTAAACCGTCCCCGTCCCCTAACCCTAACCCTAGCCCGAACCCTAACCCTAACCCTTCCCCGAAGCCTGACCCTCACCCGTCCCCTAATCCTAACCCGTACGCTGACACTGACCCGCGCCCTCACACGTACGCTCCCCCTAAAGCATTGTCGTACCCTCACCTGGACCCTAAACCTTCCCCGTCCCCTAACCCTAACCCTAGCCCGAACCCTAACCCTAACCCTTCCCCGAAGCCTGACTCTCACCCGTCCCCTAATCCTAACCCGTACGCTGACACTGACCCGCGCCCTCACACGTACGCAACCCCTAAAGCGTTGTCGTACCCTCACCTGGACCCTAAACCGTCCCCGTCCCCTAACCCTAACCCTAGCCCGAACCCTAACCCTAACCCTTCCCCGAAGCCTGACACTCACCCGTCCCCTAATCCTAACCCGTACGCTGACACTGACCCGCGCCCTCACACGTACGCTCCCCCTAAAGCGTTGTCGTACCCTCACCTGGACCCTAAACCGTCCCCGTCCCCTAACCCTAACCCTAGCCCGAACCCTAACCCTAACCCTTCCCCGAAGCCTGACCCTCACCCGTCCCCTAATCCTAACCCGTACGCTGACACTGACCCGCGCCCTCACACGTACGCTCCCCCTAAAACGTTGTCGTACCCTCACCTGGACCCTAAACCGTCCCCGTCCCCTAACCCTAACCCTAGCCCGAACCCTAACCCTAACCCTTCCCCGAAGCCTGACCCTCACCCGTCCCCTAATCCTAACCCGTACGCTGACACTGACCCGCGCCCTCACACGTACGCTCCCCCTAAAGCGTTGTCGTACCCTCACCTGGACCCTAAACCGTCCCCGTCCCCTAACCCTAACCCTAGCCCGAACCCTAACCCTAACCCTTCCCCGAAGCCTGACCCTCACCCGTCCCCTAATCCTAACCCGTACGCTGACACTGACCCGCGCCCTCACACGTACGCTCCCCCTAAAGCGTTGTCGTACCCTCACCTGGACCCTAAACCGTCCCCGTCCCCTAACCCTAACCCTAGCCCGAACCCTAACCCTAACCCTTCCCCGAAGCCTGACCCTCACCCGTCCCCTAATCCTAACCCGTACGCTGACACTGACCCGCGCCCTCACACGTACGCTCCCCCTAAAGCATTGTCGTACCCTCACCTGGACCCTAAACCTTCCCCGTCCCCTAACCCTAACCCTAGCCCAAACCCTAACCCTAACCCTTCCCCGAAGCCTGACCCTCACCCGTCCCCTAATCCTAACCCGTACGCTGACACTGACCCGCGCCCTCACACGTACGCAACCCCTAAAGCGTTGTCGTACCCTCACCTGGACCCTAAACCGTCCCCGTCCCCTAACCCTAACCCTAGCCCGAACCCTAACCCTAACCCTTCCCCGAAGCCTGACACTCACCCGTCCCCTAATCCTAACCCGTACGCTGACACTGACCCGCGCCCTCACACGTACGCTCCCCCTAAAGCGTTGTCGTACCCTCACCTGGACCCTAAACCGTCCCCGTCCCCTAACCCTAACCCTAGCCCGAACCCTAACCCTAACCCTTCCCCGAAGCCTGACCCTCACCCGTCCCCTAATCCTAACCCGTACGCTGACACTGACCCGCGCCCTCACACGTACGCTCCCCCTAAAACGTTGTCGTACCCTCACCTGGACCCTAAACCGTCCCCGTCCCCTAACCCTAACCCTAGACCGAACCCTAACCCTAACCCTTCCCCGAAGCCTGACCCTCACCCGTCCCCTAATCCTAACCCGTACGCTGACACTGACCCGCGCCCTCACACGTACGCTCCCCCTAAAGCGTTGTCGTACCCTCACCTGGACCCTAAACCGTCCCCGTCCCCTAACCCTAACCCTAGCCCGAACCCTAACCCTAACCCTTCCCCGAAGCCTGACCCTCACCCGTCCCCTAATCCTAACCCGTACGCTGACACTGACCCGCGCCCTCACACGTACGCTCCCCCTAAAGCGTTGTCGTACCCTCACCTGGACCCTAAACCGTCCCCGTCCCCTAACCCTAACCCTAGCCCGAACCCTAACCCTAACCCTTCCCCGAAGCCTGACCCTCACCCGTCCCCTAATCCTAACCCGTACGCTGACACTGACCCGCGCCCTCACACGTACGCTCCCCCTAAAGCATTGTCGTACCCTCACCTGGACCCTAAACCGTCCCCGTCCCCTAACCCTAACCCTAGCCCGAACCCTAACCCTAACCCTTCCCCGAAGCCTGACCCTCAACCGTCCCCTAATCCTAACCCGTACGCTGACACTGACCCGCGCCCTCACACGTACGCTCCCCCTAAAGCGTTGTCGTACCCTCACCTGGACCCTAATCCGTCCCCGTCCCCTAACCCTAACCCTAGCCCGAAACCTACCCCTAACCCTTCCCCGAAGCCTGACCCTCACCCGTCCCCTAATCCTAACCCGTACGCTGACACTGACCCGCGCCCTCACACGTACGCTCCCCCTAAAGCATTGTCGTACCCTCACCTGGACCCTAAACCTTCCCCGTCCCCTAACCCTAACCCTAGCCCGAACCCTAACCCTAACCCTTCCCCGAAGCCTGACCCTCACCCGTCCCCTAATCCTAACCCGTACGCTGACACTGACCCGCGCCCTCACACGTACGCAACCCCTAAAGCGTTGTCGTACCCTCACCTGGACCCTAAACCGTCCCCGTCCCCTAACCCTAACCCTAGCCCGAACCCTAACCCTAACCCTTCCCTGAAGCCTGACCCTCACCCGTCCCATAATCCTAACCCGTACGCTGACACTGACCCGCGCCCTCACACGTACGCTCCCCCTAAAGCGTTGTCGTACCCTCACCTGGACCCTAAACCGTCCCCGTCCCCTAACCCTAACCCTAGCCCGAACCCTAACCCTAACCCTTCCCCGAAGCCTGACCCTCACCCGTCCCCTAATCCTAACCCGTACACTGACACTGACCCGGGCCCTCACACGTACGCTACCCCTAAAGCGTTGTCGTACCCTCACCTGGACCCTAAACCGTCCCAGTCCCCTAACCCTAACCCTAGCCCGAACCCTAACGCTAACCCTTCCCCGAAGCCTGACCCTCACCCGTCCCCTAATCCTAACCCGTACGCTGACACTAACCCGCGCCCTCACACGTACGCTCCCCCTAAAGCATTGTCGTACTCTCACCTGGACCCTAAACCGTCCCCGTCCCCTAACCCTAACCCTAGCCCGAACCCTAACCCTAACCCTTCCCCGAAGCCTGACCCTCACCCGTCCCCTAATCCTAACCCGTACGCTGACACTGACCCGCGCCCTCACACGTACGCTCCCCCTAAAGCATTGTCGTACCCTCACCTGGACCCTAAACCTTCCCCGTCCCCTAACCCTAACCCTAGCCCGAACCCTAACCCTAACCCTTCCCCGAAGCCTGACCCTCACCCGTCCCCTAATCCTAACCCGTACGCTGACACTGACCCGCGCCCTCACACGTACGCAACCCCTAAAGCGTTGTCGTACCCTCACCTGGACCCTAAACCGTCCCCGTCCCCTAACCCTAACCCTAGCCCGAACCCTAACCCTAACCCTTCCCCGAAGCCTGACTCTCACCCGTCCCCTAATCCTAACCCGTACGCTGACACTGACCCGCGCCCTCACACGTACGCTCCCCCTAAAGCGTTGTCGTACCCTCACCTGGACCCTAAACCGTCCCCGTCCCCTAACCCTAACCCTAGCCCGAACCCTAACCCTAACCCTTCCCCGAAGCCTGACCCTCACCCGTCCCCTAATCCTAACCCGTACGCTGACACTGACCCGCGCCCTCAAACGTACGCTCCCCCTAAAACGTTGTCGTACCCTCACCTGGACCCTAAACCGTCCCCGTCCCCTAACCCTAACCCTAGCCCGAACCCTAACCCTAACCCTTCCCCGAAGCCTGACCCTCACCCGTCCCCTAATCCTAACCCGTACGCTGACACTGACCCGCGCCCTCACACGTACGCTCCCCCTAAAGCATTGTCGTACCCTCACCTGGACCCTAAACCTTCCCCGTCCCCTAACCCTAACCCTAGCCCGAACCCTAACCCTAACCCTTCCCCGAAGCCTGACCCTCACCCGTCCCCTAATCCTAACCCGTACGCTGACACTGACCCGCGCCCTCACACGTACGCAACCCCTAAAGCGTTGTCGTACCCTCACCTGGACCCTAAACCGTCCCTGTCCCCTAACCCTAACCCTAGCCCGAACCCTAACCCTAACCCTTCCCCGAAGCCTGACACTCACCCGTCCCCTAATCCTAACCCGTACGCTGACACTGACCCGCGCCCTCACACGTACGCTCCCCCTAAAGCGTTGTCGTACCCTCACCTGGACCCTAAACCGTCCCCGTCCCCTAACCCTAACCCTAGCCCGAACCCTAACCCTAACCCTTCCCCGAAGCCTGACCCTCACCCGTCCCCTAATCCTAACCCGTACGCTGACACTGACCCGCGCCCTCACACGTACGCTCCCCCTAAAACGTTGTCGTACCCTCACCTGGACCCTAAACCGTCCCCGTCCCCTAACCCTAACCCTAGCCCGAACCCTAACCCTAACCCTTCCCCGAAGCCTGACCCTCACCCGTCCCCTAATCCTAACCCGTACGCTGACACTGACCCGCGCCCTCACACGTACGCTCCCCCTAAAGCGTTGTCGTACCCTCACCTGGACCCTAAACCGTCCCCGTCCCCTAACCCTAACCCTAGCCCGAACCCTAACCCTAACCCTTCCCCGAAGCCTGACCCTCACCCGTCCCCTAATCCTAACCCGTACGCTGACACTGACCCGCGCCCTCACACGTACGCTCCCCCTAAAGCGTTGTCGTACCCTCACCTGGACCCTAAACCGTCCCCGTCCCCTAACCCTAACCCTAGCCCGAACCCTAACCCTAACCCTTCCCCGAAGCCTGACCCTCACCCGTCCCCTAATCCTAACCCGTACGCTGACACTGACCCGCGCCCTCACACGTACGCTCCCCCTAAAGCATTGTCGTACCCTCACCTGGACCCTAAACCTTCCCCGTCCCCTAACCCTAACCCTAGCCCAAACCCTAACCCTAACCCTTCCCCGAAGCCTGACCCTCACCCGTCCCCTAATCCTAACCCGTACGCTGACACTGACCCGCGCCCTCACACGTACGCAACCCCTAAAGCGTTGTCGTACCCTCACCTGGACCCTAAACCGTCCCCGTCCCCTAACCCTAACCCTAGCCCGAACCCTAACCCTAACCCTTCCCCGAAGCCTGACACTCACCCGTCCCCTAATCCTAACCCGTACGCTGACACTGACCCGCGCCCTCACACGTACGCTCCCCCTAAAGCGTTGTCGTACCCTCACCTGGACCCTAAACCGTCCCCGTCCCCTAACCCTAACCCTAGCCCGAACCCTAACCCTAACCCTTCCCCGAAGCCTGACCCTCACCCATCCCCTAATCCTAACCCGTACGCTGACACTGACCCGCGCCCTCACACGTACGCTCCCCCTAAAACGTTGTCGTACCCTCACCTGGACCCTAAACCGTCCCCGTCCCCTAACCCTAACCCTAGCCCGAACCCTAACCCTAACCCTTCCCCGAAGCCTGACCCTCACCCGTCCCCTAATCCTAACCCGTACGCTGACACTGACCCGCGCCCTCACACGTACGCTCCCCCTAAAGCGTTGTCGTACCCTCACCTGGACCCTAAACCGTCCCCGTCCCCTAACCCTAACCCTAGCCCGAACCCTAACCCTAACCCTTCCCCGAAGCCTGACCCTCACCCGTCCCCTAATCCTAACCCGTACGCTGACACTGACCTGCGCCCTCACACGTACGCTCCCCCTAAAGCGTTGTCGTACCCTCACCTGGACCCTAAACCGTCCCCGTCCCCTAACCCTAACCCTAGCCCGAACCCTAACCCTAACCCTTCCCCGAAGCCTGACCCTCACCCGTCCCCTAATCGTAACCCGTACGCTGACACTGACCCGCGCCCTCACACGTACGCTCCCCCTAAAGCGTTGTCGTACCCTCACCTGGACCCTAAACCGTCCCCGTCCCCTAACCCTAACCCTAGCCCGAACCCTAACCCTAACCCTTCCCCGAAGCCTGACCCTCAACCGTCCCCTAATCCTAACCCGTACGCTGACACTGACCCGCGCCCTCACACGTACGCTCCCCCTAAAGCGTTGTCGTACCCTCACCTGGACCCTAATCCGTCCCCGTCCCCTAACCCTAACCCTAGCCCGAAACCTACCCCTAACCCTTCCCCGAAGCCTGACCCTCACCCGTCCCCTAATCCTAACCCGTACGCTGACACTGACCCGCGCCCTCACACGTACGCTCCCCCTAAAGCGTTGTCGTACCCTCACCTGGACCCTAAACCGTCCCCGTCCCCTAACCCTAACCCTAGCCCGAACCCTAACCCTAACCCTTCCCTGAAGCCTGACCCTCACCCGTCCCATAATCCTAACCCGTACGCTGACACTGACCCGCGCCCTCACACGTACGCTCCCCCTAAAGCGTTGTCGTACCCTCACCTGGACCCTAAACCGTCCCCGTCCCCTAAACCTAACCCTAGCCCGAACCCTAACCCTAACCCTTCCCCGAAGCCTGACCCTCACACGTCCCCTAATCCTAACCCGTACACTGACACTGACCCGGGCCCTCACACGTACGCTACCCCTAAAGCGTTGTCGTACCCTCACCTGGACCCTAAACCGTCCCAGTCCCCTAACCCTAACCCTAGCCCGAACCCTAACCCTAACACTTCCCCGAAGCCTGACCCTCACACGTCCCCTAATCCTAACCCATACGCTGACACTGACCCGCGCCCTCACACGTACGCTCCCCCTAAAGCGTTGTCGTACCCTCACCTGGACCCTAAACCGTCCCCGTCCCCTAACCCTAACCCTAGCCCGAACCCTAACCCTAACCCTTCCCCGAAGCCTGACCCTCACCCGTCCCCTAATCCTAACCCGTACGCTGACACTGACCCGCGCCCTCACACGTACGCTCCCCCTAAAGCGTTGTCGTACCCTCACCTGGACCCTAAACCGTCCCCGTCCCCTAACCCTAACCCTAGCCTGAACCCTAACCCTAACCCTTCCCTGAAGCCTGACCCTCACCCGTCCCATAATCCTAACCCGTACGCTGACACTGACCCGCGCCCTCACACGTACGCTCCCCCTAAAGCGTTGTCGTACCCTCACCTGGACCCTAAACCGTCCCCGTCCCCTAAACCTAACCCTAGCCCGAACCCTAACCCTAACCCTTCCCCGAAGCCTGACCCTCACCCGTCCCCTAATCCTAACCCGTACACTGACACTGACCCGGGCCCTCACACGTACGCTACCCCTAAAGCGTTGTCG
Source organism: Grampus griseus (assembly GCF_964374135.1). Classification (NCBI taxonomy): domain Eukaryota; kingdom Metazoa; phylum Chordata; class Mammalia; order Artiodactyla; family Delphinidae; genus Grampus; species Grampus griseus. The sequence goes on along the minus strand of NW_028132595.1, from coordinate 20,033 downwards.
TACCCTCACCTGGACCCTAAACCGTCCCAGTCCCCTAACCCTAACCCTAGCCCGAACCCTAACCCTAACACTTCCCCGAAGCCTGACCCTCACACGTCCCCTAATCCTAACCCATACGCTGACACTGACCCGCGCCCTCACACGTACGCTCCCCCTAAAGCGTTGTCGTACCCTCACCTGGACCCTAAACCGTCCCCGTCCCCTAACCCTAACCCTAGCCCGAACCCTAACCCTAACCCTTCCCCGAAGCCTGACCCTCACCCGTCCCCTAATCCTAACCCGTACGCTGACACTGACCCGCGCCCTCACACGTACGCTCCCCCTAAAGCGTTGTCGTACCCTCACCTGGACCCTAAACCGTCCCCGTCCCCTAACCCTAACCCTAGCCCGAACCCTAACCCTAACCCTTCCCCGAAGCCTGACCCTCACCCGTCCCCTAATCCTAACCCGTACGCTGACACTGACCCGCGCCCTCACACGTACGCTCCCCCTAAAGCGTTGTCATACCCTCACCTGGACCCTAAACCGTCCCCGTCCCCTAACCCTAACCCTAGCCCAAACCCTAACCCTAACACTTCCCCGAAGCCTGACCCTCACCCGTCCCCTAATCCTAACCCGTACGCTGACACTGACCCGCGCCCTCAAACCTACGCTCCCCCTAAAGCGTTGTCGTACCCTCACCTGGACCCTAAACCGTCCCCGTCCCCTAACCCTAACCCTAGCCCGAACCCTAACCCTAACCCTTCCCCGAAGCCTGACCCTCACCCGTCCCCTAATCCTAACCCGTACGCTGACACTGACCCGCGCCCTCACACGTACGCTCCCCCTGAATCGTTGCCGTACCCTCACCTGAACCCTAAACCGTCCCCGTCCCCTAACCCTAACCCTAGCCCGAACCCTAACCCTAACCCTTCCCCGAAGCCTGACCCTCACCCGTCCCCTAATCCTAACCCGTACGCTGACACTGACCCGCGCCCTCACACGTACGCTCCCCCTAAAGCGTTGTCGTACCCTCACCTGGACCCTAAACCATCCCCGTCCCCTAACCCTAACCCTAGCCCGAACCCTAACCCTAACCCTTCCCCGAAGCCTGACCCTCACCCGTCCCCTAATCCTAACACGTACGCTGACACTAACCCGCGCCCTCACACGTACGCTCCCCCTAAAGCGTTGTCGTACCCTCACCTGGACCCTAAACCGTCCCCGTCCCCTAACCCTAACCCTAGCCCGAACCCTAACCCTAACCCTTCCCCGAAGCCTGACCCTCACCCGTCCCCTAATCCTAACCCGTACGCTGACACTAACCCGCGCCCTCACACGTACGCTCCACCTAAAGCGTTGTCGTACCCTCACCTGGACGCTAAACCGTCCCCGTCCCCTAACCCTAACCCTAGCCCGAACCCTATCCCTAACCCTTCCCCGAAGCCTGACCCTCACCCGTCCCCTAATCCTAACCCGTACGCTGACACTAACCCGCGCCCTCACACGTACGCTCCCCCTAAAGCGTTGTCGTACCCTCACCTGGACCCTAAACCGTCCCCGTCCCCTAACCCTAACCCTAGCCCAAACCCTAACCCTAACACTTCCCCGAAGCCTGACCCTCACCCGTCCCCTAATCCTAACCCGTACGCTGACACTGACCCGCGCCCTGAAACCTACGCTCCCCCTAAAGCGTTGTCGTACCCTCACCTGGACCCTAAACCGTCCCCGTCCCCTAACCCTAACCCTAGCCCGAACCCTAACCCTAACCCTTCCCCGAAGCCTGACCCTCACCCGTCCCCTAATCCTAACCCGTACGCTGACACTGACCCGCGCCCTCACACGTACGCTCCCCCTGAATCGTTGCCGTACCCTCACCTGAACCCTAAACCGTCCCCGTCCCCTAACCCTAACCCTAGCCCGAACCCTAACCCTAACCCTTCCCCGAAGCCTGACCCTCACCCGTCCCCTAATCCTAACCCGTACGCTGACACTGACCCGCGCCCTCACACGTACGCTCCCCCTTAAGCGTTGTCGTACCCTCACCTGGACCCTAAACCATCCCCGTCCCCTAACCCTAACCCTAGCCCGAACCCTAACCCTAACCCTTCCCCGAAGCCTGACCCTCACCCGTCCCCTAATCCTAACCCGTACGCTGACACTGACCCGCGCCCTCACACGTACGCTCCCCCTAAAGCGTTGTCGTACCCTCACCTGGACCCTAAACCGTCCCCGTCCCCTAACCCTAACCCTAGCCCGAACCCTAACCCTAACCCTTCCCCGAAGCCTGACCCTCACCCGTCCCCTAATCCTAACCCGTACGCTGACACTGACCCGCGCCCTCACACGTACGCTCCCCCTAAAGCGTTGTCGTACCCTCACCTGGACCCTAAACCGTCCCCGTCCCCTAACCCTAACCCTAGCCCGAACCCTAACCCTAACCCTTCCCCGAAGCCTGACCCTCACCCGTCCCCTAATCCTAACCCGTACGCTGACACTAACCCGCGCCCTCACACGTACGCTCCCCCTAAAGCGTTGTCGTACCCTCACCTGGACCCTAAACCGTCCCCGTCCCCTAACCCTAACCCTAGCCCAAACCCTAACCCTAACACTTCCCCGAAGCCTGACCCTCACCCGTCCCATAATCCTAACCCGTACGCTGACACTGACCCGCGCCCTCAAACCTACGCTCCCCCTAAAGCGTTGTCGTACCCTCACCTGGACCCTAAACCGTCCCCGTCCCCTAACCCTAACCCTAGCCCGAACCCTAAACCTAACCCTTCCCCGAAGCCTGACCCTCACCCGTCCCCTAATCCTAACCCGTACGCTGACACTGACCCGCGCCCTCACACGTACGCTCCCCCTGAATCGTTGCCGTACCCTCACCTGAACCCTAAACCGTCCCCGTCCCCTAACCCTAACCCTAGCCCGAACCCTAACCCTAACCCTTCCCCGAAGCCTGACCCTCACCCGTCCCCTAATCCTAACCCGTACGCTGACACTGACCCGCGCCCTCACACGTACGCTCCCCCTAAAGCGTTGTCGTACCCTCACCTGGACCCTAAACCGTCCCCGTCCCCTAACCCTAACCCTAGCCCGAACCCTAACCCTAACCCTTCCCCGAAGCCTGACCCTCACCCGTCCCCTAATCCTAACCCGTACGCTGACACTGACCCGCGCCCTCACAGGTACGCTCCCCCTAAAGCGTTGTCGTACCCTCACCTGGACCCTAAACCGTCCCCGTCCCCTAACCCTAACCCTAGCCCGAACCCTAACCCTAACCCTTCCCCGAAGCCTGACCCTCACCCGTCCCCTAATCCTAACCCGTACGCTGACACTGACCCGCGCCCTCACACGTACGCTCCCCCTAAAGCGTTGTCGTACCCTCACCTGGACCCTAAACCGTCCCCGTCCCCTAACCCTAACCCTAGCCCGAACCCTAACCCTAACCCTTCCCCGAAGCCTGACCCTCACCCGTCCCATAATCCTAACCCGTACGCTGACACTGACCCGCGCCCTCACACGTACGCTCCCCCTAAAGCGTTGTCGTACCCTCACCTAGACCCTAAACCGTCCCCGTCCCCTAACCCTAGCCCTAGCCCGAACCCTAACCCTAACCCTTCCCCGAAGCCTGACCCTCACCCGTCCCCTAATCCTAACCCGTACGCTGACACTGACCCGCGCCCTCACACGTACGCTCCCCCTAAAGCGTTGTCGTACCCTCACCTGGACCCTAAACCGTCCCCGTCCCCTAACCCTAACCCTAGCCCGAACCCTAACCCTAACCCTTCCCCGAAGCCTGACCCTCACCCATCCCCTAATCCTAACCCGTACGCTGACACTGACCCGCGCCCTCACACGTACGCTCCCCCTAAAGCGTTGTCGTACCCTCACCTGGACCCTAAACCGTCCCCGTCCCCTAACCCTAACCCTAGCCCGAACCCTAACCCTAACCCTTCCCCGAAGCCTGACCCTCACCCGTCCCCTAATCCTAACCCGTACGCTGACACTGACCCGCGCCCTCACACGTACGCTCCCCCTAAAGCATTGTCGTACCCTCACCTGGACCCTAAACCGTCCCCGTCCCCTAACCCTAACCCTAGCCCGAACCCTAACCCTAACCCTTCCCCGAAGCCTGACCCTCACCCGTCCCCTAATCCTAACCCGTACGCTGACACTGACCCGCGCCCTCACACGTACGCTCCCCCTAAAGCGTTGTCGTACCCTCACCTGGACCCTAAACCGTCCCCATCCCCTAACTCTAACCCTAGCCCGAACCCTAACCCTAACCCTTCCCCGAAGCCTGACCCTCACCCGTCCCCTAATCCTTACCCGTACGCTGACACTGACCCGCGCCCTCACACGTACGCTCCCCCTAAAGCGTTGTCGTACCCTCACCTGGACCCTAAACCGTCCCCGTCCCCTAACCCTAACCCTAGCCCGAACCCTAACCCTAACCCTTCCCCGAAGCCTGACCCTCACCCGTCCCCTAATCCTAACCCGTACGCTGACACTGACCCGCGCCCTCACACGTACGCTCCCCCTAAAGCGTTGTCGTACCCTCACCTGGACCCTAAACCGTCCCCGTCCCCTAACCCTAACCCTAGCCCGAACCCTAACCCTAACCCTTCCCCGAAGCCTGACCCTCACCCGTCCCCTAATCCTAACCCGTACGCTGACACTGACCCGCGCCCTCACACGTACGCTCCCCCTAAAGCGTTGTCGTACCCTCACCTGGACCCTAAACCGTCCCCGTCCCCTAACCCTAACCCTAGCCCGAACCCTAACCCTAACCCTTCCCCGAAGCCTGACCCTCACCCGTCCCCTAATCCTAACCCGTACGCTAACACTGACCCGCGCCCTCACACGTACGCTCCCCCTAAAGCGTTGTCGTACCCTCACCTCGACCCTAAACCGTCCCCGTCCCCGTCCCCTAACCCTAACCCTAGCCCGAACCCTAACCCTAACCCTTCCCCGAAGCCTGACCCTCACCCGTCCCCTAATCCTAACCCGTACGCTAACACTAACCCGTGCCCTCACACGTACGCTCCCCCTAAAGCGTTGTCGTACCCTCACCTGGACCCTAAACCGTCCCCGTCCCCTAACCCTAACCCTAGCCCAAAGCCAAACCCTAACCCTTCCCCAAAGCCTGACCCTCACCCTTCCCCTAATCCTAACCCGTACGCTGACACTAACCCACGCCCTCACACGTACGCTCCCCCTAAAGTGTTGTCGTACCCTCACCTGGACCCTAAACCGTCCCCGTCCCCTAACCCTAACCCTAGCCCAAACCCTAACGCTAACCCTTCCCCGAAGCCTGACCCTCACCCGTCCCCTAATCCTAACCCGTACGCTGACACTAACCCGCGCCCTCACACGTACGCTCCCCCTAAAGCGTTGTCGTACCCTCACCTGGACCCTAAACCGTCCCCGTCCCCTAACCCTAACCCTAGCCCGAACCCTAACCCTAACCCTTCCCCGAAGCCTGACCCTCACCCGTCCCCTAATCCTAACCCGTACGCTGACACTGACCCGCGCCCTCACACGTACGCTCCCCCTAAAGCATTGTCGTACCCTCACCTGGACCCTAAACCGTCCCCGTCCCCTAACCCTAACCCTAGCCCGAACCCTAACCCAAACCCTTCCTCGAAGCCTGACCCTCACCCGTCCCCTAATCCTAACCCGTACGCTGACACTAACCCGCGCCCTCACACGTACGATCCCCCTAAAGCGTTGTCGTACCCTCACCTGGACCCTAAACCGTCGCCGTCCCCTAACCCTAACCCTAGCCCGAACCCTAACCCTAACCCTTCCCCGAAGCCTGACCCTCACCCGTCCCCTAATCCTAACCCGTACGCTGACACTAACCAGCGCCCTCACACGTACGCTCCCCCTAAAGCGTTGTCGTACCCTCACCTGGACCGTAAACCGTCCCCGTCCCCTAACCCTAACCCTAGCCCGAACCCTAACCCTAACCCTTCCCCGAAGCCTGACCCTCACAAGTCCCCTAATCCTAACCCGTACACTGACACTAACCTGCGCCCTCACACGTACGCTCCCCCTAAAGCGTTGTCGTACCCTCACCTGGACCCTAAACCGTCCCCGTCCCCTAACCCTAACCCTAGCCCGAACCCTAACCCTAACCCGTCCCCGAAGCCTGACCCTCACCCGTCCCCTAATCCTAACCCGTACGCTGACACTGACCCGCGCCCTCACACGTACGCTCCCCTTAAAGCGTTGTCGTACCCTCACCTGGACCCTAAACCGTCCCCGTCCCCTAACCCTAACCCTAGCCCGAACCCTAACCCTAACCCTTCCCCGAAGCCTGACCCTCACCCGTCCCCTAATCCTAACCCATACGCTGACACTGACCCGCGCCCTCACACGTACGCTCCCCCTAAAGCGTTGTCGTACCCTCACCTGGGCCCTAAACCGTCCCCGTCCCCTAACCCTAACCCTAGCCCGAACCCTAACCCTAACCCTTCCCCGAAGCCTGACCCTCACCCGTCCCCTAATCCTAAACCGTACGCTGACACTGACCCGCGCCCTCACACGTACGCTCCCCCTAAAGCGTTGTCGTACCCTCACCTGGACCCTAAACCGTCCCCGTCCCCTAACCCTAACCCTAGCCCGAACCCTAACCCTAACCCTTCCCCGAAGCCTGACCCTCACCCGTCCCCTAATCCTAACCCGTACGCTGACACTAACCCGCGCCCTCACACGTACGCTCCCCCTAAAGCGTTGTCGTACCCTCACCTGGACCCTAAACCGTCCCCGTCCCCTAACCCTAACCCTAGCCCGAACCCTAACCCTAACCCTTCCCCGAAGCCTGACCCTCACCCGTCCCCTAATCCTAACCCGTACGCTGACACTGACCCGCGCCCTCACACGTACGCTCCCCCTAAAGCATTGTCGTACCCTCACCTGGACCCTAAACCGTCCCCGTCCCCTAACCCTAACCCTAGCCCGAACCCTAACCCAAACCCTTCCTCGAAGCCTGACCCTCACCCGTCCCCTAATCCTAACCCGTACGCTGACACTAACCCGCGCCCTCACACGTACGATCCCCCTAAAGCGTTGTCGTACCCTCACCTGGACCCTAAACCGTCGCCGTCCCCTAACCCTAACCCTAGCCCGAACCCTAACCCTAACCCTTCCCCGAAGCCTGACCCTCACCCGTCCCCTAATCCTAACCCGTACGCTGACACTAACAAGCGCCCTCACACGTACGCTCCCCCTAAAGCGTTGTCGTACCCTCACCTGGACCGTAAACCGTCCCCGTCCCCTAACCCTAACCCTAGCCCGAACCCTAACCCTAACCCTTCCCCGAAGCCTGACCCTCACAAGTCCCCTAATCCTAACCCGTACACTGACACTAACCTGCGCCCTCACACGTACGCTCCCCCTAAAGCGTTGTCGTACCCTCACCTGGACCCTAAACCGTCCCCGTCCCCTAACCCTAACCCTAGCCCGAACCCTAACCCTAACCCGTCCCCGAAGCCTGACCCTCACCCGTCCCCTAATCCTAACCCGTACGCTGACACTGACCCGCGCCCTCACACGTACGCTCCCCTTAAAGCGTTGTCGTACCCTCACCTGGACCCTAAACCGTCCCCGTCCCCTAACCCTAACCCTAGCCCGAACCCTAACCCTAACCCTTCCCCGAAGCCTGACCCTCACCCGTCCCCTAATCCTAACCCATACGCTGACACTGACCCGCGCCCTCACACGTACGCTCCCCCTAAAGCGTTGTCGTACCCTCACCTGGGCCCTAAACCGTCCCCGTCCCCTAACCCTAACCCTAGCCCGAACCCTAACCCTAACCCTTCCCCGAAGCCTGACCCTCACCCGTCCCCTAATCCTAACCCGTACGCTGACACTGACCCGCGCCCTCACACGTACGCTCCCCCTAAAGCGTTGTCGTACCCTCACCTGGACCCTAAACCGTCCCCGTCCCCTAACCCTAACCCTAGCCCGAACCCTAACCCTAACCCTTCCCCGAAGCCTGACCCTCACCCGTCCCCTAATCCTAACCCGTACGCTGACACTGACCCGCGCCCTCACACGTACGCTCCCCCTAAAGCGTTGTCGTACCCTCACCTGGACCCTAAACCGTCCCCGTCCCCTAACCCTAACCCTAGCCCGAACCCTAACCCTAACCCTTCCCCGAAGCCTGACCCTCACCCGTCCCCTAATTCTAAACCGTACGCTGACACTGACCCGCGCCCTCACACTTACGCTCCCCCTAAAGCGTTGTCGTACCCTCACCTGGACCCTAAACCGTCCCCGTCCCCTAACCCTAACCCTAGCCCGAACCCTAACCCTAAACCTTCCCCGAAGCCTGACCCTCACCCGTCCCCTAATCCTAACCCGTACGCTGACACTGACCCGCGCCCTCACACGTACGCTCCCCCTAAAGCGTTGTCGTACCCTCACCTGGACCCTAAACCGTCCCCGTCCCCTAACCCTAACCGTAGCCCGAACCCTATCCCTAACCCTTCCCCGAAGCCTGACCCTCACCCGTCCCCTAATCCTAACCCGTACGCTGACACTGACCCGCGCCCTCACACGTACGCTCCCCCTAAAGCGTTGTCGTACCCTCACCTGGACCCTAAACCGTCCCCGTCCCCTAACCCTAACCCTAGCCCGAACCCTAACCCTAACCCTTCCCCGAAGCCTGACCCTCACCCGTCCCCTAATCCTAACCCGTACGCTGACACTGACCCGCGCCCTCACACGTACGCTCCCCCTAAAGCGTTGTCGTACCCTCACCTGGACCCTAAACCGTCCCCGTCCCCTAACCCTAACCCTAGCCCGAACCCTAACCCTAACCCTTCCCCGAAGCCTGACCCTCACCCGTCCCCTAATCCTAACCCGTACGCTGACACTGACCCGCGCCCTCACACGTACGCTCCCCCTAAAGCGTTGTCGTACCCTCACCTGGACCCTAAACCGTCCCCATCCCCTAACCCTAACCCTAGCCCGAACCCTAACCCTAACCCTTCCCCGAAGCCTGACCCTCACCCGTCCCCTAATCCTAACCCGTACGCTGACACTGACCCGCGCCCTCACACGTACGCTCCCCCTAAAGCGTTGTCGTACCCTCACCTGGACCCTAAACCGTCCCCGTCCCCTAACCCTAACCCTAGCCCGAACCCTAACCCTAACCCTTCCCTGAAGCCTGACCCTCACCCGTCCCCTAATCCTAACCCGTACGCTGACACTAACCCGCGCCCTCACACGTACGCTCCCCCTAAAGCGTTGTCGTACCCTAACCTGGACCCAAACCGTCCCCGTCCCCTAACCCTAACCCTAGCCCGAACCCTAACCCTAACACTTCCCCGAAGCCTGACCCTCACCCGTCCCCTAATCCTAACCCGTACGCTGACACTGACCCGCGCCCTCACACGTACGCTCCCCCTAAAGCGTTGTCGTACCCTCACCTGGACCCTAAACCGTCCCCGTCCCCTAACCCTAACCCTAGCCCGAACCCTAACCCTAACCCTTCCCCGAAGCCTGACCCTCACCCGTCCCCTAATCCTAACCCGTACGCTGACACTGACCCGCGCCCTCACACGTACGCTCCCCCTAAAGCGTTGTCGTACCCTCACCTGGACCCTAAACCGTCCCCGTCCCCTAACCCTAACCCTAGCCCGAACCCTAACCCTAACCCTTCCCCGAAGCCTGACCCTCACCCGTCCCCTAATCCTAACCCGTACGCTGACACTGACCCGCGCCCTCACACGTACGCTCCCCCTAAAGCGTTGTCGTACCCTCACCTGGACCCTAAACCGTCCCCGTCCCCTAACCCTAACCCTAGCCCGAACCCTAACCCTAACCCTTCCCCGAAGCCTGACCCTCACCCGTCCCCTAATCCTAACCCGTACGCTGACACTGACCCGCGCCCTCACACGTACGCTCCCCCTAAAGCATTGTCGTACCCTCACCTGGACCCTAAACCTTCCCCGTCCCCTAACCCTAACCCTAGCCCAAACCCTAACCCTAACCCTTCCCCGAAGCCTGACCCTCACCCGTCCCCTAATCCTAACCCGTACGCTGACACTGACCCGCGCCCTCACACGTACGCAACCCCTAAAGCGTTGTCGTACCCTCACCTGGACCCTAAACCGTCCCCGTCCCCTAACCCTAACCCTAGCCCGAACCCTAACCCTAACCCTTCCCCGAAGCCTGACACTCACCCGTCCCCTAATCCTAACCCGTACGCTGACACTGACCCGCGCCCTCACACGTACGCTCCCCCTAAAGCGTTGTCGTACCCTCACCTGGACCCTAAACCGTCCCCGTCCCCTAACCCTAACCCTAGCCCGAACCCTAACCCTAACCCTTCCCCGAAGCCTGACCCTCACCCGTCCCCTAATCCTAACCCGTACGCTGACACTGACCCGCGCCCTCACACGTACGCAACCCCTAAAGCGTTGTCGTACCCTCACCTGGACCCTAAACCGTCCCCGTCCCCTAACCCTAACCCTAGCCCGAACCCTAACCCTAACCCTTCCCCGAAGCCTGACCCTCACCCGTCCCCTAATCCTAACCCGTACGCTGACACTGACCCGCGCCCTCACACGTACGCTCCCCCTAAAGCGTTGTCGTACCCTCACCTGGACCCTAAACCGTCCCCATCCCCTAACCCTAACCCTAGCCCGAACCCTAACCCTAACCCTTCCCCGAAGCCTGACCCTCACCCGTCCCCTAATCCTAACCCGTACGCTGACACTGACCCGCGCCCTCACACGTACGCTCCCCCTAAAGCGTTGTCGTACCCTCACCTGGACCCTAAACCGTCCCCGTCCCCTAACCCTAACCCTAGCCCGAACCCTAACCCTAACCCTTCCCTGAAGCCTGACCCTCACCCGTCCCCTAATCCTAACCCGTACGCTGACACTAACCCGCGCCCTCACACGTACGCTCCCCCTAAAGCGTTGTCGTACCCTAACCTGGACCCAAACCGTCCCCGTCCCCTAACCCTAACCCTAGCCCGAACCCTAACCCTAACACTTCCCCGAAGCCTGACCCTCACCCGTCCCCTAATCCTAACCCGTACGCTGACACTGACCCGCGCCCTCACACGTACGCTCCCCCTAAAGCGTTGTCGTACCCTCACCTGGACCCTAAACCGTCCCCGTCCCCTAACCCTAACCCTAGCCCGAACCCTAACCCTAACCCTTCCCCGAAGCCTGACCCTCACCCGTCCCCTAATCCTAACCCGTACGCTGACACTGACCCGCGCCCTCACACGTACGCTCCCCCTAAAGCGTTGTCGTACCCTCACCTGGACCCTAAACCGTCCCCGTCCCCTAACCCTAACCCTAGCCCGAACCCTAACCCTAACCCTTCCCCGAAGCCTGACCCTCACCCGTCCCCTAATCCTAACCCGTACGCTGACACTGACCCGCGCCCTCACACGTACGCTCCCCCTAAAGCGTTGTCGTACCCTCACCTGGACCCTAAACCGTCCCCGTCCCCTAACCCTAACCCTAGCCCGAACCCTAACCCTAACCCTTCCCCGAAGCCTGACCCTCACCCGTCCCCTAATCCTAACCCGTACGCTGACACTGACCCGCGCCCTCACACGTACGCTCCCCCTAAAGCATTGTCGTACCCTCACCTGGACCCTAAACCTTCCCCGTCCCCTAACCCTAACCCTAGCCCAAACCCTAACCCTAACCCTTCCCCGAAGCCTGACCCTCACCCGTCCCCTAATCCTAACCCGTACGCTGACACTGACCCGCGCCCTCACACGTACGCAACCCCTAAAGCGTTGTCGTACCCTCACCTGGACCCTAAACCGTCCCCGTCCCCTAACCCTAACCCTAGCCCGAACCCTAACCCTAACCCTTCCCCGAAGCCTGACACTCACCCGTCCCCTAATCCTAACCCGTACGCTGACACTGACCCGCGCCCTCACACGTACGCTCCCCCTAAAGCGTTGTCGTACCCTCACCTGGACCCTAAACCGTCCCCGTCCCCTAACCCTAACCCTAGCCCGAACCCTAACCCTAACCCTTCCCCGAAGCCTGACCCTCACCCGTCCCCTAATCCTAACCCGTACGCTGACACTGACCCGCGCCCTCACACGTACGCTCCCCCTAAAACGTTGTCGTACCCTCACCTGGACCCTAAACCGTCCCCGTCCCCTAACCCTAACCCTAGCCCGAACCCTAACCCTAACCCTTCCCCGAAGCCTGACCCTCACCCGTCCCCTAATCCTAACCCGTACGCTGACACTGACCCGCGCCCTCACACGTACGCTCCCCCTAAAGCGTTGTCGTACCCTCACCTGGACCCTAAACCGTCCCCGTCCCCTAACCCTAACCCTAGCCCGAACCCTAACCCTAACCCTTCCCCGAAGCCTGACCCTCACCCGTCCCCTAATCCTAACCCGTACGCTGACACTGACCCGCGCCCTCACACGTACGCTCCCCCTAAAGCGTTGTCGTACCCTCACCTGGACCCTAAACCGTCCCCGTCCCCTAACCCTAACCCTAGCCCGAACCCTAACCCTAACCCTTCCCCGAAGCCTGACCCTCACCCGTCCCCTAATCCTAACCCGTACGCTGACACTGACCCGCGCCCTCACACGTACGCTCCCCCTAAAGCGTTGTCGTACCCTCACCTGGACCCTAAACCGTCCCCGTCCCCTAACCCTAACCCTAGCCCGAACCCTAACCCTAACACTTCCCCGAAGCCTGACCCTCAACCGTCCCCTAATCCTAACCCGTACGCTGACACTGACCCGCGCCCTCACAAGGACGCTCCCCCTAAAGCGTTGTCGTACCCTCACCTGGACCCTAATCCGTCCCCGTCCCCTAACCCTAACCCTAGCCCGAAACCTACCCCTAACCCTTCCCCGAAGCCTGACCCTCACCCGTCCCCTAATCCTAACCCGTACGCTGACACTGACCCGCGCCCTCACACGTACGCTCCCCCTAAAGCGTTGTCGTACCCTCACCTGGACCCTAAACCGTCCCCGTCCCCTAACCCTAACCCTAGCCCGAACCCTAACCCTAACCCTTCCCTGAAGCCTGACCCTCACCCGTCCCATAATCCTAACCCGTACGCTGACACTGACCCGCGCCCTCACACGTACGCTCCCCCTAAAGCGTTGTCGTACCCTCACCTGGACCCTAAACCGTCCCCGTCCCCTAACCCTAACCCTAGCCCGAACCCTAACCCTAACCCTTCCCCGAAGCCTGACCCTCACCCGTCCCCTAATCCTAACCCGTACACTGACACTGACCCGGGCCCTCACACGTACGCTACCCCTAAAGCGTTGTCGTACCCTCACCTGGACCCTAAACCGTCCCAGTCCCCTAACCCTAACCCTAGCCCGAACCCTAACCCTAACACTTCCCCGAAGCCTGACCCTCACACGTCCCCTAATCCTAACCCATACGCTGACACTGACCCGCGCCCTCACACGTACGCTCCCCCTAAAGCGTTGTCGTACCCTCACCTGGACCCTAAACCGTCCCCGTCCCCTAACCCTAACCCTAGCCCGAACCCTAACCCTAACCCTTCCCCGAAGCCTGACCCTCACCCGTCCCCTAATCCTAACCCGTACGCTGACACTGACCCGCGCCCTCACACGTACGCTCCCCCTAAAGCGTTGTCGTACCCTCACCTGGACCCAAAACCGTCCCCGTCCCCTAAACCTAACCCTAGCCCGAACCCTAACCCTAACCCTTCCCCGAAGCCTGACACTCACCCGTCCCCTAATCCTAACCCGTACGCTGACACTGACCCGCGCCCTCACACGTTCGCTCCCCCTAAAGCGTTGTCGTACCCTCACCTGGACCCTAAACCGTCCCCGTCCCCTAACCCTAACCCTAGCCCGAACCCTAACCCTAACCCTTCCCCGAAGCCTGACCCTCACCCGTCCCCTAATCCTAACCCGTACGCTGACACTAACCCGCGCCCTCACACGTACGCTCCCCCTAAAGCGTTGTCGTACCCTCACCTCGACCCTAAACCGTCCCCGTCCCCGTCCCCTAACCCTAACCCTAGCCCGAATCCTAACCCTAACCCTTCCCCGAAGCCTGACCCTCACCCGTCCCCTAATCCTAACCCGTACGCTGACACTGACCCGCGCCCTCACACGTACGCAACCCCTAAAGCGTTGTCGTACCCTCACCTGGACCCAAAACCGTCCCCGTCCCCTAACCCTAACCCTAGCCCAAACCCTAACGCTAACCCTTCCCCGAAGCCTGACCCTCACCCGTCCCCTAATCCTAACCCGTACGCTGACACTAACCCGCGCCCTCACACGTACGCTCCCCCTAAAGCATTGTCGTACTCTCACCTGGACCCTAAACCGTCCCCGTCCCCTAACCCTAACCCTAGCCCGAACCCTAACCCTAACCCTTCCCCGAAGCCTGACCCTCACCCGTCCCCTAATCCTAACCCGTACGCTGACACTGACCCGCGCCCTCACACGTACGCTCCCCCTAAAGCATTGTCGTACCCTCACCTGGACCCTAAACCTTCCCCGTCCCCTAACCCTAACCCTAGCCCGAACCCTAACCCTAACCCTTCCCCGAAGCCTGACCCTCACCCGTCCCCTAATCCTAACCCGTACGCTGACACTGACCCGCGCCCTCACACGTACGCAACCCCTAAAGCGTTGTCGTACCCTCACCTGGACCCTAAACCGTCCCCGTCCCCTAACCCTAACCCTAGCCCGAACCCTAACCCTAACCCTTCCCCGAAGCCTGACTCTCACCCGTCCCCTAATCCTAACCCGTACGCTGACACTGACCCGCGCCCTCACACGTACGCTCCCCCTAAAGCGTTGTCGTACCCTCACCTGGACCCTAAACCGTCCCCGTCCCCTAACCCTAACCCTAGCCCGAACCCTAACCCTAACGCTTCCCCGAAGCCTGACCCTCACCCGTCCCCTAATCCTAACCCGTACGCTGACACTGACCCGCGCCCTCACACGTACGCTCCCCCTAAAACGTTGTCGTACCCTCACCTGGACCCTAAACCGTCCCCGTCCCCTAACCCTAACCCTAGCCCGAACCCTAACCCTAACCCTTCCCCGAAGCCTGACCCTCACCCGTCCCCTAATCCTAACCCGTACGCTGACACTGACCCGCGCCCTCACACGTACGCTCCCCCTAAAACGTTGTCGTACCCTCACCTGGACCCTAAACCGTCCCCGTCCCCTAACCCTAACCCTAGCCCGAACCCTAACCCTAACCCTTCCCCGAAGCCTGACCCTCACCCGTCCCCTAATCCTAACCCGTACGCTGACACTGACCCGCGCCCTCACACGTACGCTCCCCCTAAAGCATTGTCGTACCCTCACCTGGACCCTAAACCTTCCCCGTCCCCTAACCCTAACCCTAGCCCGAACCCTAACCCTAACCCTTCCCCGAAGCCTGACCCTCACCCGTCCCCTAATCCTAACCCGTACGCTGACACTGACCCGCGCCCTCACACGTACGCAACCCCTAAAGCGTTGTCGTACCCTCACCTGGACCCTAAACCGTCCCCGTCCCCTAACCCTAACCCTAGCCCGAACCCTAACCCTAACCCTTCCCCGAAGCCTGATACTCACCCGTCCCCTAATCCTAACCCGTACGCTGACACTGACCCGCGCCCTCACACGTACGCTCCCCCTAAAGCGTTGTCGTACCCTCACCTGGACCCTAAACCGTCCCCGTCCCCTAACCCTAACCCTAGCCCGAACCCTAACCCTAACCCTTCCCCGAAGCCTGACCCTCACCCGTCCCCTAATCCTAACCCGTACGCTGACACTGACCCGCGCCCTCACACGTACGCTCCCCCTAAAACGTTGTCGTACCCTCACCTGGACCCTAAACCGTCCCCGTCCCCTAACCCTAACCCTAGCCCGAACCCTAACCCTAACACTTCCCCGAAGCCTGACCCTCACCCGTCCCCTAATCCTAACCCGTACGCTGACACTGACCCGCGCCCTCACACGTACGCTCCCCCTAAAGCGTTGTCGTACCCTCACCTGGACCCTAAACCGTCCCCGTCCCCTAACCCTAACCCTAGCCCGAACCCTAACCCTAACCCTTCCCCGAAGCCTGACCCTCACCCGTCCCCTAATCCTAACCCGTACGCTGACACTGACCCGCGCCCTCACACGTACGCTCCCCCTAAAGCGTTGTCGTACCCTCACCTGGACCCTAAACCGTCCCCGTCCCCTAACCCTAACCCTAGCCCGAACCCTAACCCTAACCCTTCCCCGAAGCCTGACCCTCACCCGTCCCCTAATCGTAACCCGTACGCTGACACTGACCCGCGCCCTCACACGTACGCTCCCCCTAAAGCGTTGTCGTACCCTCACCTGGACCCTAAACCGTCCCCGTCCCCTAACCCTAACCCTAGCCCGAACCCTAACCCTAACCCTTCCTCGAAGCCTGACCCTCAACCGTCCCCTAATCCTAACCCGTACGCTGACACTGACCCGCGCCCTCACACGTACGCTCCCCCTAAAGCGTTGTCGTACCCTCACCTGGACCCTAAACCGTCCCCGTCCCCTAACCCTAACCCTAGCCCGAAACCTACCCCTAACCCTTCCCCGAAGCCTGACCCTCACCCGTCCCCTAATCCTAACCCGTACGCTGACACTGACCCGCGCCCTCACACGTACGCTCCCCCTAAAGCGTTGTCGTACCCTCACCTGGACCCTAAACCGTCCCCGTCCCCTAACCCTAACCCTAGCCCGAACCCTAACCCTAACCCTTCCCTGAAGCCTGACCCTCACCCGTCCCATAATCCTAACCCGTACGCTGACACTGACCCGCGCCCTCACACGTACGCTCCCCCTAAAGCGTTGTCGTACCCTCACCTGGACCCTAAACCGTCCCCGTCCCCTAAACCTAACCCTAGCCCGAACCCTAACCCTAACCCTTCCCCGAAGCCTGACCCTCACCCGTCCCCTAATCCTAACCCGTACACTGACACTGACCCGGGCCCTCACACGTACGCTACCCCTAAAGCGTTGTCGTACCCTCACCTGGACCCTAAACCGTCCCAGTCCCCTAACCCTAACCCTAGCCCGAACCCTAACCCTAACACTTCCCCGAAGCCTGACCCTCACACGTCCCCTAATCCTAACCCATACGCTGACACTGACCCGCGCCCTCACACGTACGCTCCCCCTAAAGCGTTGTCGTACCCTCACCTGGACCCTAAACCGTCCCCGTCCCCTAACCCTAACCCTAGCCCGAACCCTAACCCTAACCCTTCCCCGAAGCCTGACCCTCACCCGTCCCCTAATCCTAACCCGTACGCTGACACTGACCCGCGCCCTCACACGTACGCTCCCCCTAAAGCGTTGTCGTACCCTCACCTGGACCCTAAACCGTCCCCGTCCCCTAACCCTAACCCTAGCCCAAACCCTAACCCTAACCCTTCCCCGAAGCCTGACCCTCACCCGTCCCCTAATCCTAACCCGTACGCTGACACTGACCCGCGCCCTCACACGTACGCTTCCCCTAAAGCGTTGTCATACCCTCACCTGGACCCTAAACCGTCCCCGTCCCCTAACCCTAACCCTAGCCCAAACCCTAACCCTAACACTTCCCAGAAGCCTGACCCTCACCCGTCCACTAATCCTAACCCGTACGCTGACACTGACCCGCGCCCTCAAACCTACGCTCCCCCTAAAGCGTTGTCGTACCCTCACCTGGACCCTAAACCGTCCCCGTCCCCTAACCCTAACCCTAGCCCGAACCCTAACCCTAACCCTTCCCCGAAGCCTGACCCTCACCCGTCCCCTAATCCTAACCCGTACGCTGACACTGACCCGCGCCCTCACACGTACGCTCCCCCTGAATCGTTGCCGTACCCTCACCTGAACCCTAAACCGTCCCCGTCCCCTAACCCTAACCCTAGCCCGAACCCTAACCCTAACCCTTCCCCGAAGCCTGACCCTCACCCGTCCCCTAATCCTAACCCGTACGCTGACACTGACCCGCGCCCTCACACGTACCCTCCCCCTAAAGCGTTGTCGTACCCTCACCTGGACCCTAAACCATCCCCGTCCCCTAACCCTAACCCTAGCCCGAACCCTAACCCTAACCCTTCCCCGAAGCCTGACCCTCACCCGTCCCCTAATCCTAACCCGTACGCTGACACTAACCCGCGCCCTCACACGTACGCTCCCCCTAAAGCGTTGTCGTACCCTCACCTGGACCCTAAACCGTCCCCGTCCCCTAACCCTAACCCTAGCCCGAACCCTAACCCTAACCCTTCCCCGAAGCCTGACCCTCACCCGTCCCCTAATCCTAACCCGTACGCTGACACTAACCCGCGCCCTCACACGTACGCTCCACCTAAAGCGTTGTCGTACCCTCACCTGGACGCTAAACCGTCCCCGTCCCCTAACCCTAACCCTAGCCCGAACCCTAACCCTAACCCTTCCCCGAAGCCTGACCCTCACCCGTCCCCTAATCCTAACCCGTACGCTGACACTAACCCGCGCCCTCACACGTACGCTCCCCCTAAAGCGTTGTCGTACCCTCACCTGGACCCTAAACCGTCCCCGTCCCCTAACCCTAACCCTAGCCCAAACCCTAACCCTAACACTTCCCCGAAGCCTGACCCTCACCCGTCCCCTAATCCTAACCCGTACGCTGACACTGACCCGCGCCCTGAAACCTACGCTCCCCCTAAAGCGTTGTCGTACCCTCACCTGGACCCTAAACCGTCCCCGTCCCCTAACCCTAACCCTAGCCCGAACCCTAACCCTAACCCTTCCCCGAAGCCTGACCCTCACCCGTCCCCTAATCCTAAACCCGTACGCTGACACTGACCCGCGCCCTCACACGTACGCTCCCCCTGAATCGTTGCCGTACCCTCACCTGAACCCTAAACCGTCCCCGTCCCCTAACCCTAACCCTAGCCCGAACCCTAACCCTAACCCTTCCCCGAAGCCTGACCCTCACCCGTCCCCTAATCCTAACCCGTACGCTGACACTGACCCGCGCCCTCACACGTACGCTCCCCCTTAAGCGTTGTCGTACCCTCACCTGGACCCTAAACCATCCCCGTCCCCTAACCCTAACCCTAGCCCGAACCCTAACCCTAACCCTTCCCCGAAGCCTGACCCTCACCCGTCCCCTAATCCTAACCCGTACGCTGACACTGACCCGCGCCCTCACACGTACGCTCCCCCTAAAGCGTTGTCGTACCCTCACCTGGACCCTAAACCTTCCCCGTCCCCTAACCCTAACCCTAGCCCGAACCCTAACCCTAACCCTTCCCCGAAGCCTGACCCTCACCCGTCCCCTAATCCTAACCCGTACGCTGACACTGACCCGCGCCCTCACACGTACGCTCCCCCTAAAGCGTTGTCGTACCCTCACCTGGACCCTAAACCGTCCCCGTCCCCTAACCCTAACCCTAGCCCGAACCCTAACCCTAACCCTTCCCCGAAGCCTGACCCTCACCCGTCCCCTAATCCTAACCCGTACGCTGACACTAACCCGCGCCCTCACACGTACGCTCCCCCTAAAGCGTTGTCGTACCCTCACCTGGACCCTAAACCGTCCCCGTCCCCTAACCCTACCACAGCTTTATGCATTCGTCTGTCTGTGGGCATTTTAGGTTGCTTCCATTACCTCGATATTGTAAATAGTGATGCAATGAACATTGCGGTGAATGACTCTTTTTGATTTATGGTTTTGTCTGGGTATATGTCCAGTACTGGGATTGCTGTATCATATGGTAATTCTATTGTTAGTTTCTTAAGAAATTCCATATTGTTCTCCATAATGACTGTATCAATTTATATTCCCAACAATAGTGGAAGAGGGTTCCTTTTCTCCACACCCTTTCCAGCATTTTTTGTTTGTAGATTTTCTATGAAGCCTATTCTACCAGGTGTGAGGTGATACCTCATTGTTGAATCCATTTCGTTGAGCAAGGAGTAGGCTCTTGTCTATTACATATTTGGCTTATGGAACGGTATCTGTGCTAATTTCAATCTCTGGTTTTATGCAGCACCCCAACTCACCATTCCCCTTAAGCAAGCATAAGTTGGTTTTCTACATTTGAGA
>NW_028132596.1:0-58132 GCF_964374135.1 Grampus griseus | reverse complement strand
AGTAAATGCATTCGTTTGATTAAGCTCCGTGAACGTGCAACGACGATGGCGAAGCGCTGCCCTGTTCGCTCGAAAGCTCTCGTTTGTACGGCCTTCACACGGCCTCAAGGTACGCCGTTCTAAACAACCTTACACTCCACGCTGGTGTGCCCCCAATTGGGAATGTGGGCTCTTCTGTGAGACACCAATGTGCGTCCCAAAGGAAACCGGGGGGGGGGGGGGCTCCCCCAGGACGCCTGCTTACGGCAGTCGGTTGCCAGATGTTTACTTCCAGCCGGAGAAAGAGAAAAAGGACAGCTTTCCCGGGGACAATTCTGGACCCTTGGGAACATCCAGAATCACCAAAGCCTAAACTTGGCACGGCCTGGGGAACGCTCTTCCGCACGTCCAGCAATCCCCACGTCAAAACCTTTCTCGGCAGAGGCAGGCACTCTCTCCCTTGTACTAGATAGCTCGGCAGAACCTTGCGAGAAACATGCTGCGTCATTCAGCTTGAAAGTGGGACGCGGATGGGAGAGTACGCTTTCTCCCCGTTTGGAGGCGCCGTGCGCTTGGCTTCAAAGCTGCCCGAACAGCACTAGCGGCCCGACGTCTCTGCACGGCAGGATTGTCGTTGTGGGCCGAGGCTGCGTGTTCTCTCAAAGCGGAAAACCGTGCTGGCAATACCTTGCTAGAAACTCCTCCCACGGCACTACATGTTCAGCTCCGGCCAAACGAAAGGTGACCTCAGGCCTCAAGGTAAGTTCCAGCGTTTCACGTCGGGGGAGTTGGGTGTGCAGTGGTTTCCATGAGGCCAGACTCCACCACGGAGTGCCTTAACTCTGCGACGCTCCTGGGGGCACACAGGATAGGAGCTCGTTCGCCAATTTCGCAGGGTGACTTCTCTCCGTGCCGGAACGGCGGCTCCTGGCTTCTAGAGGAACCTTAGCCTAAACAGGCCCCTGGAGGAAGCTCTTCACATTCAGAGCAAGGGCAACGTACTGCTCTCTGGCTTGCCTGGCTTGAGTGCCCCAGTCGTCAAAGAGCCTCGCGAAAGCAGTGCTGCGCAGACTCCCTTTGCCAGTCGAACGGCCTCCTTGACTGAAAGAGAACTGCAGTGCCAAAAGGCACCGTGCTGACGACTGGCTCCAGGAAGAGACTCGGGACAGCACTCTCATAGAAGCGAAAGCTAGGCTGTGCGCCCAGCCTGAGGAGCAGTACGTACGTTTGCCACACTTCTTTACAGAGCTAGGCGTGAGCCAGAGAGCCTCGGTCACTGAGGCCTACCTAAGGGACTGCCACACTTACCCAGTAGCTCCCACGCAGAGGTCCCTGTGCCCAAACGGGCCTCCACGGAAGGGCCCTGTTCCTCCCGTTGTGTTTCCTTGAGGTAATCAGAAACCGCTGAGGATCCCTATAGGAGCTCCGGTTTGAAGCTGGGCGACCCTGGCTAAACCTTATTCCCCTCCGTGGTAAACGAGACAGTGGCGGGTCCTAAGCTGCCTGAAGTACACTGCTCGCGCCCACCTTCTCTTTGCTGCCGGAAGGCCTCCCACAAGAAGTCTGAGTTTACTCGTGACAGCAGAAGTCTGAGTTTACGCGTGTGAGGCCTGCTGCTCTCAGTTCCTTGCTGGGAGCTTCAGCAGGAGCGCTCGGGAGCTCGCCGGCACAAGAACTGTGAGTGCCCTCGCCCCACCCCGGCCTCAAGCAAAAGTCCAGATTTCCCCCGTCAGAGTGCCATAGGAGCGAAGAAGCATGCGTTAAAGGAGGGCTTCAACAGTGCTAGGGCTTTATTTCACGAGACACCGTGCACTCACGTTCGTTGTAACAACTGTCAAAGGGCACTGGATGCCTTCCAACTCCTCTCTTGCGTTTGCGCCACAGGAAGTAAATGCATTCGTTTGATTAAGCTCCGTGAACGTGCAACGACGATGGCGAAGCGCTGCCCTGTTCGCTCGAAAGCTCTCGTTTGTACGGCCTTCACACGGCCTCAAGGTACGCCGTTCTAAACAACCTTACACTCCACGCTGGTGTGCCCCCAATTGGGAATGTGGGCTCTTCTGTGAGACACCAATGTGCGTCCCAAAGGAAACCGGGGGGGGGGGGCTCCCCCAGGACGCCTGCTTACGGCAGTCGGTTGCCAGATGTTTACTTCCAGCCGGAGAAAGAGAAAAAGGACAG
This sequence comes from Grampus griseus, assembly GCF_964374135.1. Taxonomy (NCBI): domain Eukaryota; kingdom Metazoa; phylum Chordata; class Mammalia; order Artiodactyla; family Delphinidae; genus Grampus; species Grampus griseus. The sequence continues at coordinate 55,972 of NW_028132596.1, read as the reverse complement.
CTTTCCCGGGGACAATTCTGGACCCTTGGGAACATCCAGAATCACCAAAGCCTAAACTTGGCACGGCCTGGGGAACGCTCTTCCGCACGTCCAGCAATCCCCACGTCAAAACCTTTCTCGGCAGAGGCAGGCACTCTCTCCCTTGTACTAGATAGCTCGGCAGAACCTTGCGAGAAACATGCTGCGTCATTCAGCTTGAAAGTGGGACGCGGATGGGAGAGTACGCTTTCTCCCCGTTTGGAGGCGCCGTGCGCTTGGCTTCAAAGCTGCCCGAACAGCACTAGCGGCCCGACGTCTCTGCACGGCAGGATTGTCGTTGTGGGCCGAGGCTGCGTGTTCTCTCAAAGCGGAAAACCGTGCTGGCAATACCTTGCTAGAAACTCCTCCCACGGCACTACATGTTCAGCTCCGGCCAAACGAAAGGTGACCTCAGGCCTCAAGGTAAGTTCCAGCGTTTCACGTCGGGGGAGTTGGGTGTGCAGTGGTTTCCATGAGGCCAGACTCCACCACGGAGTGCCTTAACTCTGCGACGCTCCTGGGGGCACACAGGATAGGAGCTCGTTCGCCAATTTCGCAGGGTGACTTCTCTCCGTGCCGGAACGGCGGCTCCTGGCTTCTAGAGGAACCTTAGCCTAAACAGGCCCCTGGAGGAAGCTCTTCACATTCAGAGCAAGGGCAACGTACTGCTCTCTGGCTTGCCTGGCTTGAGTGCCCCAGTCGTCAAAGAGCCTCGCGAAAGCAGTGCTGCGCAGACTCCCTTTGCCAGTCGAACGGCCTCCTTGACTGAAAGAGAACTGCAGTGCCAAAAGGCACCGTGCTGACGACTGGCTCCAGGAAGAGACTCGGGACAGCACTCTCATAGAAGCGAAAGCTAGGCTGTGCGCCCAGCCTGAGGAGCAGTACGTACGTTTGCCACACTTCTTTACAGAGCTAGGCGTGAGCCAGAGAGCCTCGGTCACTGAGGCCTACCTAAGGGACTGCCACACTTACCCAGTAGCTCCCACGCAGAGGTCCCTGTGCCCAAACGGGCCTCCACGGAAGGGCCCTGTTCCTCCCGTTGTGTTTCCTTGAGGTAATCAGAAACCGCTGAGGATCCCTATAGGAGCTCCGGTTTGAAGCTGGGCGACCCTGGCTAAACCTTATTCCCCTCCGTGGTAAACGAGACAGTGGCGGGTCCTAAGCTGCCTGAAGTACACTGCTCGCGCCCACCTTCTCTTTGCTGCCGGAAGGCCTCCCACAAGAAGTCTGAGTTTACTCGTGACAGCAGAAGTCTGAGTTTACGCGTGTGAGGCCTGCTGCTCTCAGTTCCTTGCTGGGAGCTTCAGCAGGAGCGCTCGGGAGCTCGCCGGCACAAGAACTGTGAGTGCCCTCGCCCCACCCCGGCCTCAAGCAAAAGTCCAGATTTCCCCCGTCAGAGTGCCATAGGAGCGAAGAAGCATGCGTTAAAGGAGGGCTTCAACAGTGCTAGGGCTTTATTTCACGAGACACCGTGCACTCACGTTCGTTGTAACAACTGTCAAAGGGCACTGGATGCCTTCCAACTCCTCTCTTGCGTTTGAGCCACAGGAAGTAAATGCATTCGTTTGATTAAGCTCCGTGAACGTGCAACGACGATGGCGAAGCGCTGCCCTGTTCGCTCGAAAGCTCTCGTTTGTACGGCCTTCACACGGCCTCAAGGTACGCCGTTCTAAACAACCTTACACTCCACGCTGGTGTGCCCCCAATTGGGAATGTGGGCTCTTCTGTGAGACACCAATGTGCGTCCCAAAGGAAACCGGGGGGGGGGGGCTCCCCCAGGACGCCTGCTTACGGCAGTCGGTTGCCAGATGTTTACTTCCAGCCGGAGAAAGAGAAAAAGGACAGCTTTCCCGGGGACAATTCTGGACCCTTGGGAACATCCAGAATCACCAAAGCCTAAACTTGGCACGGCCTGGGGAACGCTCTTCCGCACGTCCAGCAATCCCCACGTCAAAACCTTTCTCGGCAGAGGCAGGCACTCTCTCCCTTGTACTAGATAGCTCGGCAGAACCTTGCGAGAAACATGCTGCGTCATTCAGCTTGAAAGTGGGACGCGGATGGGAGAGTACGCTTTCTCCCCGTTTGGAGGCGCCGTGCGCTTGGCTTCAAAGCTGCCCGAACAGCACTAGCGGCCCGACGTCTCTGCACGGCAGGATTGTCGTTGTGGGCCGAGGCTGCGTGTTCTCTCAAAGCGGAAAACCGTGCTGGCAATACCTTGCTAGAAACTCCTCCCACGGCACTACATGTTCAGCTCCGGCCAAACGAAAGGTGACCTCAGGCCTCAAGGTAAGTTCCAGCGTTTCACGTCGGGGGAGTTGGGTGTGCAGTGGTTTCCATGAGGCCAGACTCCACCACGGAGTGCCTTAACTCTGCGACGCTCCTGGGGGCACACAGGATAGGAGCTCGTTCGCCAATTTCGCAGGGTGACTTCTCTCCGTGCCGGAACGGCGGCTCCTGGCTTCTAGAGGAACCTTAGCCTAAACAGGCCCCTGGAGGAAGCTCTTCACATTCAGAGCAAGGGCAACGTACTGCTCTCTGGCTTGCCTGGCTTGAGTGCCCCAGTCGTCAAAGAGCCTCGCGAAAGCAGTGCTGCGCAGACTCCCTTTGCCAGTCGAACGGCCTCCTTGACTGAAAGAGAACTGCAGTGCCAAAAGGCACCGTGCTGACGACTGGCTCCAGGAAGAGACTCGGGACAGCACTCTCATAGAAGCGAAAGCTAGGCTGTGCGCCCAGCCTGAGGAGCAGTACGTACGTTTGCCACACTTCTTTACAGAGCTAGGCGTGAGCCAGAGAGCCTCGGTCACTGAGGCCTACCTAAGGGACTGCCACACTTACCCAGTAGCTCCCACGCAGAGGTCCCTGTGCCCAAACGGGCCTCCACGGAAGGGCCCTGTTCCTCCCGTTGTGTTTCCTTGAGGTAATCAGAAACCGCTGAGGATCCCTATAGGAGCTCCGGTTTGAAGCTGGGCGACCCTGGCTAAACCTTATTCCCCTCCGTGGTAAACGAGACAGTGGCGGGTCCTAAGCTGCCTGAAGTACACTGCTCGCGCCCACCTTCTCTTTGCTGCCGGAAGGCCTCCCACAAGAAGTCTGAGTTTACTCGTGACAGCAGAAGTCTGAGTTTACGCGTGTGAGGCCTGCTGCTCTCAGTTCCTTGCTGGGAGCTTCAGCAGGAGCGCTCGGGAGCTCGCCGGCACAAGAACTGTGAGTGCCCTCGCCCCACCCCGGCCTCAAGCAAAAGTCCAGATTTCCCCCGTCAGAGTGCCATAGGAGCGAAGAAGCATGCGTTAAAGGAGGGCTTCAACAGTGCTAGGGCTTTATTTCACGAGACACCGTGCACTCACGTTCGTTGTAACAACTGTCAAAGGGCACTGGATGCCTTCCAACTCCTCTCTTGCGTTTGAGCCACAGGAAGTAAATGCATTCGTTTGATTAAGCTCCGTGAACGTGCAACGACGATGGCGAAGCGCTGCCCTGTTCGCTCGAAAGCTCTCGTTTGTACGGCCTTCACACGGCCTCAAGGTACGCCGTTCTAAACAACCTTACACTCCACGCTGGTGTGCCCCCAATTGGGAATGTGGGCTCTTCTGTGAGACACCAATGTGCGTCCCAAAGGAAACCGGGGGGGGGGGGCTCCCCCAGGACGCCTGCTTACGGCAGTCGGTTGCCAGATGTTTACTTCCAGCCGGAGAAAGAGAAAAAGGACAGCTTTCCCGGGGACAATTCTGGACCCTTGGGAACATCCAGAATCACCAAAGCCTAAACTTGGCACGGCCTGGGGAACGCTCTTCCGCACGTCCAGCAATCCCCACGTCAAAACCTTTCTCGGCAGAGGCAGGCACTCTCTCCCTTGTACTAGATAGCTCGGCAGAACCTTCCGAGAAACATGCTGCGTCATTCAGCTTGAAAGTGGGACGCGGATGGGAGAGTACGCTTTCTCCCCGTTTGGAGGCGCCGTGCGCTTGGCTTCAAAGCTGCCCGAACAGCACTAGCGGCCCGACGTCTCTGCACGGCAGGATTGTCGTTGTGGGCCGAGGCTGCGTGTTCTCTCAAAGCGGAAAACCGTGCTGGCAATACCTTGCTAGAAACTCCTCCCACGGCACTACATGTTCAGCTCCGGCCAAACGAAAGGTGACCTCAGGCCTCAAGGTAAGTTCCAGCGTTTCACGTCGGGGGAGTTGGGTGTGCAGTGGTTTCCATGAGGCCAGACTCCACCACGGAGTGCCTTAACTCTGCGACGCTCCTGGGGGCACACAGGATAGGAGCTCGTTCGCCAATTTCGCAGGGTGACTTCTCTCCGTGCCGGAACGGCGGCTCCTGGCTTCTAGAGGAACCTTAGCCTAAACAGGCCCCTGGAGGAAGCTCTTCACATTCAGAGCAAGGGCAACGTACTGCTCTCTGGCTTGCCTGGCTTGAGTGCCCCAGTCGTCAAAGAGCCTCGCGAAAGCAGTGCTGCGCAGACTCCCTTTGCCAGTCGAACGGCCTCCTTGACTGAAAGAGAACTGCAGTGCCAAAAGGCACCGTGCTGACGACTGGCTCCAGGAAGAGACTCGGGACAGCACTCTCATAGAAGCGAAAGCTAGGCTGTGCGCCCAGCCTGAGGAGCAGTACGTACGTTTGCCACACTTCTTTACAGAGCTAGGCGTGAGCCAGAGAGCCTCGGTCACTGAGGCCTACCTAAGGGACTGCCACACTTACCCAGTAGCTCCCACGCAGAGGTCCCTGTGCCCAAACGGGCCTCCACGGAAGGGCCCTGTTCCTCCCGTTGTGTTTCCTTGAGGTAATCAGAAACCGCTGAGGATCCCTATAGGAGCTCCGGTTTGAAGCTGGGCGACCCTGGCTAAACCTTATTCCCCTCCGTGGTAAACGAGACAGTGGCGGGTCCTAAGCTGCCTGAAGTACACTGCTCGCGCCCACCTTCTCTTTGCTGCCGGAAGGCCTCCCACAAGAAGTCTGAGTTTACTCGTGACAGCAGAAGTCTGAGTTTACGCGTGTGAGGCCTGCTGCTCTCAGTTCCTTGCTGGGAGCTTCAGCAGGAGCGCTCGGGAGCTCGCCGGCACAAGAACTGTGAGTGCCCTCGCCCCACCCCGGCCTCAAGCAAAAGTCCAGATTTCCCCCGTCAGAGTGCCATAGGAGCGAAGAAGCATGCGTTAAAGGAGGGCTTCAACAGTGCTAGGGCTTTATTTCACGAGACACCGTGCACTCACGTTCGTTGTAACAACTGTCAAAGGGCACTGGATGCCTTCCAACTCCTCTCTTGCGTTTGAGCCACAGGAAGTAAATGCATTCGTTTGATTAAGCTCCGTGAACGTGCAACGACGATGGCGAAGCGCTGCCCTGTTCGCTCGAAAGCTCTCGTTTGTACGGCCTTCACACGGCCTCAAGGTACGCCGTTCTAAACAACCTTACACTCCACGCTGGTGTGCCCCCAATTGGGAATGTGGGCTCTTCTGTGAGACACCAATGTGCGTCCCAAAGGAAACCGGGGGGGGGGGGGCTCCCCCAGGACGCCTGCTTACGGCAGTCGGTTGCCAGATGTTTACTTCCAGCCGGAGAAAGAGAAAAAGGACAGCTTTCCCGGGGACAATTCTGGACCCTTGGGAACATCCAGAATCACCAAAGCCTAAACTTGGCACGGCCTGGGGAACGCTCTTCCGCACGTCCAGCAATCCCCACGTCAAAACCTTTCTCGGCAGAGGCAGGCACTCTCTCCCTTGTACTAGATAGCTCGGCAGAACCTTCCGAGAAACATGCTGCGTCATTCAGCTTGAAAGTGGGACGCGGATGGGAGAGTACGCTTTCTCCCCGTTTGGAGGCGCCGTGCGCTTGGCTTCAAAGCTGCCCGAACAGCACTAGCGGCCCGACGTCTCTGCACGGCAGGATTGTCGTTGTGGGCCGAGGCTGCGTGTTCTCTCAAAGCGGAAAACCGTGCTGGCAATACCTTGCTAGAAACTCCTCCCACGGCACTACATGTTCAGCTCCGGCCAAACGAAAGGTGACCTCAGGCCTCAAGGTAAGTTCCAGCGTTTCACGTCGGGGGAGTTGGGTGTGCAGTGGTTTCCATGAGGCCAGACTCCACCACGGAGTGCCTTAACTCTGCGACGCTCCTGGGGGCACACAGGATAGGAGCTCGTTCGCCAATTTCGCAGGGTGACTTCTCTCCGTGCCGGAACGGCGGCTCCTGGCTTCTAGAGGAACCTTAGCCTAAACAGGCCCCTGGAGGAAGCTCTTCACATTCAGAGCAAGGGCAACGTACTGCTCTCTGGCTTGCCTGGCTTGAGTGCCCCAGTCGTCAAAGAGCCTCGCGAAAGCAGTGCTGCGCAGACTCCCTTTGCCAGTCGAACGGCCTCCTTGACTGAAAGAGAACTGCAGTGCCAAAAGGCACCGTGCTGACGACTGGCTCCAGGAAGAGACTCGGGACAGCACTCTCATAGAAGCGAAAGCTAGGCTGTGCGCCCAGCCTGAGGAGCAGTACGTACGTTTGCCACACTTCTTTACAGAGCTAGGCGTGAGCCAGAGAGCCTCGGTCACTGAGGCCTACCTAAGGGACTGCCACACTTACCCAGTAGCTCCCACGCAGAGGTCCCTGTGCCCAAACGGGCCTCCACGGAAGGGCCCTGTTCCTCCCGTTGTGTTTCCTTGAGGTAATCAGAAACCGCTGAGGATCCCTATAGGAGCTCCGGTTTGAAGCTGGGCGACCCTGGCTAAACCTTATTCCCCTCCGTGGTAAACGAGACAGTGGCGGGTCCTAAGCTGCCTGAAGTACACTGCTCGCGCCCACCTTCTCTTTGCTGCCGGAAGGCCTCCCACAAGAAGTCTGAGTTTACTCGTGACAGCAGAAGTCTGAGTTTACGCGTGTGAGGCCTGCTGCTCTCAGTTCCTTGCTGGGAGCTTCAGCAGGAGCGCTCGGGAGCTCGCCGGCACAAGAACTGTGAGTGCCCTCGCCCCACCCCGGCCTCAAGCAAAAGTCCAGATTTCCCCCGTCAGAGTGCCATAGGAGCGAAGAAGCATGCGTTAAAGGAGGGCTTCAACAGTGCTAGGGCTTTATTTCACGAGACACCGTGCACTCACGTTCGTTGTAACAACTGTCAAAGGGCACTGGATGCCTTCCAACTCCTCTCTTGCGTTTGAGCCACAGGAAGTAAATGCATTCGTTTGATTAAGCTCCGTGAACGTGCAACGACGATGGCGAAGCGCTGCCCTGTTCGCTCGAAAGCTCTCGTTTGTACGGCCTTCACACGGCCTCAAGGTACGCCGTTCTAAACAACCTTACACTCCACGCTGGTGTGCCCCCAATTGGGAATGTGGGCTCTTCTGTGAGACACCAATGTGCGTCCCAAAGGAAACCGGGGGGGGGGGGCTCCCCCAGGACGCCTGCTTACGGCAGTCGGTTGCCAGATGTTTACTTCCAGCCGGAGAAAGAGAAAAAGGACAGCTTTCCCGGGGACAATTCTGGACCCTTGGGAACATCCAGAATCACCAAAGCCTAAACTTGGCACGGCCTGGGGAACGCTCTTCCGCACGTCCAGCAATCCCCACGTCAAAACCTTTCTCGGCAGAGGCAGGCACTCTCTCCCTTGTACTAGATAGCTCGGCAGAACCTTCCGAGAAACATGCTGCGTCATTCAGCTTGAAAGTGGGACGCGGATGGGAGAGTACGCTTTCTCCCCGTTTGGAGGCGCCGTGCGCTTGGCTTCAAAGCTGCCCGAACAGCACTAGCGGCCCGACGTCTCTGCACGGCAGGATTGTCGTTGTGGGCCGAGGCTGCGTGTTCTCTCAAAGCGGAAAACCGTGCTGGCAATACCTTGCTAGAAACTCCTCCCACGGCACTACATGTTCAGCTCCGGCCAAACGAAAGGTGACCTCAGGCCTCAAGGTAAGTTCCAGCGTTTCACGTCGGGGGAGTTGGGTGTGCAGTGGTTTCCATGAGGCCAGACTCCACCACGGAGTGCCTTAACTCTGCGACGCTCCTGGGGGCACACAGGATAGGAGCTCGTTCGCCAATTTCGCAGGGTGACTTCTCTCCGTGCCGGAACGGCGGCTCCTGGCTTCTAGAGGAACCTTAGCCTAAACAGGCCCCTGGAGGAAGCTCTTCACATTCAGAGCAAGGGCAACGTACTGCTCTCTGGCTTGCCTGGCTTGAGTGCCCCAGTCGTCAAAGAGCCTCGCGAAAGCAGTGCTGCGCAGACTCCCTTTGCCAGTCGAACGGCCTCCTTGACTGAAAGAGAACTGCAGTGCCAAAAGGCACCGTGCTGACGACTGGCTCCAGGAAGAGACTCGGGACAGCACTCTCATAGAAGCGAAAGCTAGGCTGTGCGCCCAGCCTGAGGAGCAGTACGTACGTTTGCCACACTTCTTTACAGAGCTAGGCGTGAGCCAGAGAGCCTCGGTCACTGAGGCCTACCTAAGGGACTGCCACACTTACCCAGTAGCTCCCACGCAGAGGTCCCTGTGCCCAAACGGGCCTCCACGGAAGGGCCCTGTTCCTCCCGTTGTGTTTCCTTGAGGTAATCAGAAACCGCTGAGGATCCCTATAGGAGCTCCGGTTTGAAGCTGGGCGACCCTGGCTAAACCTTATTCCCCTCCGTGGTAAACGAGACAGTGGCGGGTCCTAAGCTGCCTGAAGTACACTGCTCGCGCCCACCTTCTCTTTGCTGCCGGAAGGCCTCCCACAAGAAGTCTGAGTTTACTCGTGACAGCAGAAGTCTGAGTTTACGCGTGTGAGGCCTGCTGCTCTCAGTTCCTTGCTGGGAGCTTCAGCAGGAGCGCTCGGGAGCTCGCCGGCACAAGAACTGTGAGTGCCCTCGCCCCACCCCGGCCTCAAGCAAAAGTCCAGATTTCCCCCGTCAGAGTGCCATAGGAGCGAAGAAGCATGCGTTAAAGGAGGGCTTCAACAGTGCTAGGGCTTTATTTCACGAGACACCGTGCACTCACGTTCGTTGTAACAACTGTCAAAGGGCACTGGATGCCTTCCAACTCCTCTCTTGCGTTTGAGCCACAGGAAGTAAATGCATTCGTTTGATTAAGCTCCGTGAACGTGCAACGACGATGGCGAAGCGCTGCCCTGTTCGCTCGAAAGCTCTCGTTTGTACGGCCTTCACACGGCCTCAAGGTACGCCGTTCTAAACAACCTTACACTCCACGCTGGTGTGCCCCCAATTGGGAATGTGGGCTCTTCTGTGAGACACCAATGTGCGTCCCAAAGGAAACCGGGGGGGGGGGGGCTCCCCCAGGACGCCTGCTTACGGCAGTCGGTTGCCAGATGTTTACTTCCAGCCGGAGAAAGAGAAAAAGGACAGCTTTCCCGGGGACAATTCTGGACCCTTGGGAACATCCAGAATCACCAAAGCCTAAACTTGGCACGGCCTGGGGAACGCTCTTCCGCACGTCCAGCAATCCCCACGTCAAAACCTTTCTCGGCAGAGGCAGGCACTCTCTCCCTTGTACTAGATAGCTCGGCAGAACCTTCCGAGAAACATGCTGCGTCATTCAGCTTGAAAGTGGGACGCGGATGGGAGAGTACGCTTTCTCCCCGTTTGGAGGCGCCGTGCGCTTGGCTTCAAAGCTGCCCGAACAGCACTAGCGGCCCGACGTCTCTGCACGGCAGGATTGTCGTTGTGGGCCGAGGCTGCGTGTTCTCTCAAAGCGGAAAACCGTGCTGGCAATACCTTGCTAGAAACTCCTCCCACGGCACTACATGTTCAGCTCCGGCCAAACGAAAGGTGACCTCAGGCCTCAAGGTAAGTTCCAGCGTTTCACGTCGGGGGAGTTGGGTGTGCAGTGGTTTCCATGAGGCCAGACTCCACCACGGAGTGCCTTAACTCTGCGACGCTCCTGGGGGCACACAGGATAGGAGCTCGTTCGCCAATTTCGCAGGGTGACTTCTCTCCGTGCCGGAACGGCGGCTCCTGGCTTCTAGAGGAACCTTAGCCTAAACAGGCCCCTGGAGGAAGCTCTTCACATTCAGAGCAAGGGCAACGTACTGCTCTCTGGCTTGCCTGGCTTGAGTGCCCCAGTCGTCAAAGAGCCTCGCGAAAGCAGTGCTGCGCAGACTCCCTTTGCCAGTCGAACGGCCTCCTTGACTGAAAGAGAACTGCAGTGCCAAAAGGCACCGTGCTGACGACTGGCTCCAGGAAGAGACTCGGGACAGCACTCTCATAGAAGCGAAAGCTAGGCTGTGCGCCCAGCCTGAGGAGCAGTACGTACGTTTGCCACACTTCTTTACAGAGCTAGGCGTGAGCCAGAGAGCCTCGGTCACTGAGGCCTACCTAAGGGACTGCCACACTTACCCAGTAGCTCCCACGCAGAGGTCCCTGTGCCCAAACGGGCCTCCACGGAAGGGCCCTGTTCCTCCCGTTGTGTTTCCTTGAGGTAATCAGAAACCGCTGAGGATCCCTATAGGAGCTCCGGTTTGAAGCTGGGCGACCCTGGCTAAACCTTATTCCCCTCCGTGGTAAACGAGACAGTGGCGGGTCCTAAGCTGCCTGAAGTACACTGCTCGCGCCCACCTTCTCTTTGCTGCCGGAAGGCCTCCCACAAGAAGTCTGAGTTTACTCGTGACAGCAGAAGTCTGAGTTTACGCGTGTGAGGCCTGCTGCTCTCAGTTCCTTGCTGGGAGCTTCAGCAGGAGCGCTCGGGAGCTCGCCGGCACAAGAACTGTGAGTGCCCTCGCCCCACCCCGGCCTCAAGCAAAAGTCCAGATTTCCCCCGTCAGAGTGCCATAGGAGCGAAGAAGCATGCGTTAAAGGAGGGCTTCAACAGTGCTAGGGCTTTATTTCACGAGACACCGTGCACTCACGTTCGTTGTAACAACTGTCAAAGGGCACTGGATGCCTTCCAACTCCTCTCTTGCGTTTGAGCCACAGGAAGTAAATGCATTCGTTTGATTAAGCTCCGTGAACGTGCAACGACGATGGCGAAGCGCTGCCCTGTTCGCTCGAAAGCTCTCGTTTGTACGGCCTTCACACGGCCTCAAGGTACGCCGTTCTAAACAACCTTACACTCCACGCTGGTGTGCCCCCAATTGGGAATGTGGGCTCTTCTGTGAGACACCAATGTGCGTCCCAAAGGAAACCGGGGGGGGGGGGCTCCCCCAGGACGCCTGCTTACGGCAGTCGGTTGCCAGATGTTTACTTCCAGCCGGAGAAAGAGAAAAAGGACAGCTTTCCCGGGGACAATTCTGGACCCTTGGGAACATCCAGAATCACCAAAGCCTAAACTTGGCACGGCCTGGGGAACGCTCTTCCGCACGTCCAGCAATCCCCACGTCAAAACCTTTCTCGGCAGAGGCAGGCACTCTCTCCCTTGTACTAGATAGCTCGGCAGAACCTTCCGAGAAACATGCTGCGTCATTCAGCTTGAAAGTGGGACGCGGATGGGAGAGTACGCTTTCTCCCCGTTTGGAGGCGCCGTGCGCTTGGCTTCAAAGCTGCCCGAACAGCACTAGCGGCCCGACGTCTCTGCACGGCAGGATTGTCGTTGTGGGCCGAGGCTGCGTGTTCTCTCAAAGCGGAAAACCGTGCTGGCAATACCTTGCTAGAAACTCCTCCCACGGCACTACATGTTCAGCTCCGGCCAAACGAAAGGTGACCTCAGGCCTCAAGGTAAGTTCCAGCGTTTCACGTCGGGGGAGTTGGGTGTGCAGTGGTTTCCATGAGGCCAGACTCCACCACGGAGTGCCTTAACTCTGCGACGCTCCTGGGGGCACACAGGATAGGAGCTCGTTCGCCAATTTCGCAGGGTGACTTCTCTCCGTGCCGGAACGGCGGCTCCTGGCTTCTAGAGGAACCTTAGCCTAAACAGGTCCCTGGAGGAAGCTCTTCACATTCAGAGCAAGGGCAACGTACTGCTCTCTGGCTTGCCTGGCTTGAGTGCCCCAGTCGTCAAAGAGCCTCGCGAAAGCAGTGCTGCGCAGACTCCCTTTGCCAGTCGAACGGCCTCCTTGACTGAAAGAGAACTGCAGTGCCAAAAGGCACCGTGCTGACGACTGGCTCCAGGAAGAGACTCGGGACAGCACTCTCATAGAAGCGAAAGCTAGGCTGTGCGCCCAGCCTGAGGAGCAGTACGTACGTTTGCCACACTTCTTTACAGAGCTAGGCGTGAGCCAGAGAGCCTCGGTCACTGAGGCCTACCTAAGGGACTGCCACACTTACCCAGTAGCTCCCACGCAGAGGTCCCTGTGCCCAAACGGGCCTCCACGGAAGGGCCCTGTTCCTCCCGTTGTGTTTCCTTGAGGTAATCAGAAACCGCTGAGGATCCCTATAGGAGCTCCGGTTTGAAGCTGGGCGACCCTGGCTAAACCTTATTCCCCTCCGTGGTAAACGAGACAGTGGCGGGTCCTAAGCTGCCTGAAGTACACTGCTCGCGCCCACCTTCTCTTTGCTGCCGGAAGGCCTCCCACAAGAAGTCTGAGTTTACTCGTGACAGCAGAAGTCTGAGTTTACGCGTGTGAGGCCTGCTGCTCTCAGTTCCTTGCTGGGAGCTTCAGCAGGAGCGCTCGGGAGCTCGCCGGCACAAGAACTGTGAGTGCCCTCGCCCCACCCCGGCCTCAAGCAAAAGTCCAGATTTCCCCCGTCAGAGTGCCATAGGAGCGAAGAAGCATGCGTTAAAGGAGGGCTTCAACAGTGCTAGGGCTTTATTTCACGAGACACCGTGCACTCACGTTCGTTGTAACAACTGTCAAAGGGCACTGGATGCCTTCCAACTCCTCTCTTGCGTTTGAGCCACAGGAAGTAAATGCATTCGTTTGATTAAGCTCCGTGAACGTGCAACGACGATGGCGAAGCGCTGCCCTGTTCGCTCGAAAGCTCTCGTTTGTACGGCCTTCACACGGCCTCAAGGTACGCCGTTCTAAACAACCTTACACTCCACGCTGGTGTGCCCCCAATTGGGAATGTGGGCTCTTCTGTGAGACACCAATGTGCGTCCCAAAGGAAACCGGGGGGGGGGGGGCTCCCCCAGGACGCCTGCTTACGGCAGTCGGTTGCCAGATGTTTACTTCCAGCCGGAGAAAGAGAAAAAGGACAGCTTTCCCGGGGACAATTCTGGACCCTTGGGAACATCCAGAATCACCAAAGCCTAAACTTGGCACGGCCTGGGGAACGCTCTTCCGCACGTCCAGCAATCCCCACGTCAAAACCTTTCTCGGCAGAGGCAGGCACTCTCTCCCTTGTACTAGATAGCTCGGCAGAACCTTCCGAGAAACATGCTGCGTCATTCAGCTTGAAAGTGGGACGCGGATGGGAGAGTACGCTTTCTCCCCGTTTGGAGGCGCCGTGCGCTTGGCTTCAAAGCTGCCCGAACAGCACTAGCGGCCCGACGTCTCTGCACGGCAGGATTGTCGTTGTGGGCCGAGGCTGCGTGTTCTCTCAAAGCGGAAAACCGTGCTGGCAATACCTTGCTAGAAACTCCTCCCACGGCACTACATGTTCAGCTCCGGCCAAACGAAAGGTGACCTCAGGCCTCAAGGTAAGTTCCAGCGTTTCACGTCGGGGGAGTTGGGTGTGCAGTGGTTTCCATGAGGCCAGACTCCACCACGGAGTGCCTTAACTCTGCGACGCTCCTGGGGGCACACAGGATAGGAGCTCGTTCGCCAATTTCGCAGGGTGACTTCTCTCCGTGCCGGAACGGCGGCTCCTGGCTTCTAGAGGAACCTTAGCCTAAACAGGCCCCTGGAGGAAGCTCTTCACATTCAGAGCAAGGGCAACGTACTGCTCTCTGGCTTGCCTGGCTTGAGTGCCCCAGTCGTCAAAGAGCCTCGCGAAAGCAGTGCTGCGCAGACTCCCTTTGCCAGTCGAACGGCCTCCTTGACTGAAAGAGAACTGCAGTGCCAAAAGGCACCGTGCTGACGACTGGCTCCAGGAAGAGACTCGGGACAGCACTCTCATAGAAGCGAAAGCTAGGCTGTGCGCCCAGCCTGAGGAGCAGTACGTACGTTTGCCACACTTCTTTACAGAGCTAGGCGTGAGCCAGAGAGCCTCGGTCACTGAGGCCTACCTAAGGGACTGCCACACTTACCCAGTAGCTCCCACGCAGAGGTCCCTGTGCCCAAACGGGCCTCCACGGAAGGGCCCTGTTCCTCCCGTTGTGTTTCCTTGAGGTAATCAGAAACCGCTGAGGATCCCTATAGGAGCTCCGGTTTGAAGCTGGGCGACCCTGGCTAAACCTTATTCCCCTCCGTGGTAAACGAGACAGTGGCGGGTCCTAAGCTGCCTGAAGTACACTGCTCGCGCCCACCTTCTCTTTGCTGCCGGAAGGCCTCCCACAAGAAGTCTGAGTTTACTCGTGACAGCAGAAGTCTGAGTTTACGCGTGTGAGGCCTGCTGCTCTCAGTTCCTTGCTGGGAGCTTCAGCAGGAGCGCTCGGGAGCTCGCCGGCACAAGAACTGTGAGTGCCCTCGCCCCACCCCGGCCTCAAGCAAAAGTCCAGATTTCCCCCGTCAGAGTGCCATAGGAGCGAAGAAGCATGCGTTAAAGGAGGGCTTCAACAGTGCTAGGGCTTTATTTCACGAGACACCGTGCACTCACGTTCGTTGTAACAACTGTCAAAGGGCACTGGATGCCTTCCAACTCCTCTCTTGCGTTTGAGCCACAGGAAGTAAATGCATTCGTTTGATTAAGCTCCGTGAACGTGCAACGACGATGGCGAAGCGCTGCCCTGTTCGCTCGAAAGCTCTCGTTTGTACGGCCTTCACACGGCCTCAAGGTACGCCGTTCTAAACAACCTTACACTCCACGCTGGTGTGCCCCCAATTGGGAATGTGGGCTCTTCTGTGAGACACCAATGTGCGTCCCAAAGGAAACCGGGGGGGGGGGGCTCCCCCAGGACGCCTGCTTACGGCAGTCGGTTGCCAGATGTTTACTTCCAGCCGGAGAAAGAGAAAAAGGACAGCTTTCCCGGGGACAATTCTGGACCCTTGGGAACATCCAGAATCACCAAAGCCTAAACTTGGCACGGCCTGGGGAACGCTCTTCCGCACGTCCAGCAATCCCCACGTCAAAACCTTTCTCGGCAGAGGCAGGCACTCTCTCCCTTGTACTAGATAGCTCGGCAGAACCTTCCGAGAAACATGCTGCGTCATTCAGCTTGAAAGTGGGACGCGGATGGGAGAGTACGCTTTCTCCCCGTTTGGAGGCGCCGTGCGCTTGGCTTCAAAGCTGCCCGAACAGCACTAGCGGCCCGACGTCTCTGCACGGCAGGATTGTCGTTGTGGGCCGAGGCTGCGTGTTCTCTCAAAGCGGAAAACCGTGCTGGCAATACCTTGCTAGAAACTCCTCCCACGGCACTACATGTTCAGCTCCGGCCAAACGAAAGGTGACCTCAGGCCTCAAGGTAAGTTCCAGCGTTTCACGTCGGGGGAGTTGGGTGTGCAGTGGTTTCCATGAGGCCAGACTCCACCACGGAGTGCCTTAACTCTGCGACGCTCCTGGGGGCACACAGGATAGGAGCTCGTTCGCCAATTTCGCAGGGTGACTTCTCTCCGTGCCGGAACGGCGGCTCCTGGCTTCTAGAGGAACCTTAGCCTAAACAGGCCCCTGGAGGAAGCTCTTCACATTCAGAGCAAGGGCAACGTACTGCTCTCTGGCTTGCCTGGCTTGAGTGCCCCAGTCGTCAAAGAGCCTCGCGAAAGCAGTGCTGCGCAGACTCCCTTTGCCAGTCGAACGGCCTCCTTGACTGAAAGAGAACTGCAGTGCCAAAAGGCACCGTGCTGACGACTGGCTCCAGGAAGAGACTCGGGACAGCACTCTCATAGAAGCGAAAGCTAGGCTGTGCGCCCAGCCTGAGGAGCAGTACGTACGTTTGCCACACTTCTTTACAGAGCTAGGCGTGAGCCAGAGAGCCTCGGTCACTGAGGCCTACCTAAGGGACTGCCACACTTACCCAGTAGCTCCCACGCAGAGGTCCCTGTGCCCAAACGGGCCTCCACGGAAGGGCCCTGTTCCTCCCGTTGTGTTTCCTTGAGGTAATCAGAAACCGCTGAGGATCCCTATAGGAGCTCCGGTTTGAAGCTGGGCGACCCTGGCTAAACCTTATTCCCCTCCGTGGTAAACGAGACAGTGGCGGGTCCTAAGCTGCCTGAAGTACACTGCTCGCGCCCACCTTCTCTTTGCTGCCGGAAGGCCTCCCACAAGAAGTCTGAGTTTACTCGTGACAGCAGAAGTCTGAGTTTACGCGTGTGAGGCCTGCTGCTCTCAGTTCCTTGCTGGGAGCTTCAGCAGGAGCGCTCGGGAGCTCGCCGGCACAAGAACTGTGAGTGCCCTCGCCCCACCCCGGCCTCAAGCAAAAGTCCAGATTTCCCCCGTCAGAGTGCCATAGGAGCGAAGAAGCATGCGTTAAAGGAGGGCTTCAACAGTGCTAGGGCTTTATTTCACGAGACACCGTGCACTCACGTTCGTTGTAACAACTGTCAAAGGGCACTGGATGCCTTCCAACTCCTCTCTTGCGTTTGAGCCACAGGAAGTAAATGCATTCGTTTGATTAAGCTCCGTGAACGTGCAACGACGATGGCGAAGCGCTGCCCTGTTCGCTCGAAAGCTCTCGTTTGTACGGCCTTCACACGGCCTCAAGGTACGCCGTTCTAAACAACCTTACACTCCACGCTGGTGTGCCCCCAATTGGGAATGTGGGCTCTTCTGTGAGACACCAATGTGCGTCCCAAAGGAAACCGGGGGGGGGGGGCTCCCCCAGGACGCCTGCTTACGGCAGTCGGTTGCCAGATGTTTACTTCCAGCCGGAGAAAGAGAAAAAGGACAGCTTTCCCGGGGACAATTCTGGACCCTTGGGAACATCCAGAATCACCAAAGCCTAAACTTGGCACGGCCTGGGGAACGCTCTTCCGCACGTCCAGCAATCCCCACGTCAAAACCTTTCTCGGCAGAGGCAGGCACTCTCTCCCTTGTACTAGATAGCTCGGCAGAACCTTCCGAGAAACATGCTGCGTCATTCAGCTTGAAAGTGGGACGCGGATGGGAGAGTACGCTTTCTCCCCGTTTGGAGGCGCCGTGCGCTTGGCTTCAAAGCTGCCCGAACAGCACTAGCGGCCCGACGTCTCTGCACGGCAGGATTGTCGTTGTGGGCCGAGGCTGCGTGTTCTCTCAAAGCGGAAAACCGTGCTGGCAATACCTTGCTAGAAACTCCTCCCACGGCACTACATGTTCAGCTCCGGCCAAACGAAAGGTGACCTCAGGCCTCAAGGTAAGTTCCAGCGTTTCACGTCGGGGGAGTTGGGTGTGCAGTGGTTTCCATGAGGCCAGACTCCACCACGGAGTGCCTTAACTCTGCGACGCTCCTGGGGGCACACAGGATAGGAGCTCGTTCGCCAATTTCGCAGGGTGACTTCTCTCCGTGCCGGAACGGCGGCTCCTGGCTTCTAGAGGAACCTTAGCCTAAACAGGCCCCTGGAGGAAGCTCTTCACATTCAGAGCAAGGGCAACGTACTGCTCTCTGGCTTGCCTGGCTTGAGTGCCCCAGTCGTCAAAGAGCCTCGCGAAAGCAGTGCTGCACAGACTCCCTTTGCCAGTCGAACGGCCTCCTTGACTGAAAGAGAACTGCAGTGCCAAAAGGCACCGTGCTGACGACTGGCTCCAGGAAGAGACTCGGGACAGCACTCTCATAGAAGCGAAAGCTAGGCTGTGCGCCCAGCCTGAGGAGCAGTACGTACGTTTGCCACACTTCTTTACAGAGCTAGGCGTGAGCCAGAGAGCCTCGGTCACTGAGGCCTACCTAAGGGACTGCCACACTTACCCAGTAGCTCCCACGCAGAGGTCCCTGTGCCCAAACGGGCCTCCACGGAAGGGCCCTGTTCCTCCCGTTGTGTTTCCTTGAGGTAATCAGAAACCGCTGAGGATCCCTATAGGAGCTCCGGTTTGAAGCTGGGCGACCCTGGCTAAACCTTATTCCCCTCCGTGGTAAACGAGACAGTGGCGGGTCCTAAGCTGCCTGAAGTACACTGCTCGCGCCCACCTTCTCTTTGCTGCCGGAAGGCCTCCCACAAGAAGTCTGAGTTTACTCGTGACAGCAGAAGTCTGAGTTTACGCGTGTGAGGCCTGCTGCTCTCAGTTCCTTGCTGGGAGCTTCAGCAGGAGCGCTCGGGAGCTCGCCGGCACAAGAACTGTGAGTGCCCTCGCCCCACCCCGGCCTCAAGCAAAAGTCCAGATTTCCCCCGTCAGAGTGCCATAGGAGCGAAGAAGCATGCGTTAAAGGAGGGCTTCAACAGTGCTAGGGCTTTATTTCACGAGACACCGTGCACTCACGTTCGTTGTAACAACTGTCAAAGGGCACTGGATGCCTTCCAACTCCTCTCTTGCGTTTGAGCCACAGGAAGTAAATGCATTCGTTTGATTAAGCTCCGTGAACGTGCAACGACGATGGCGAAGCGCTGCCCTGTTCGCTCGAAAGCTCTCGTTTGTACGGCCTTCACACGGCCTCAAGGTACGCCGTTCTAAACAACCTTACACTCCACGCTGGTGTGCCCCCAATTGGGAATGTGGGCTCTTCTGTGAGACACCAATGTGCGTCCCAAAGGAAACCGGGGGGGGGGGGGGCTCCCCCAGGACGCCTGCTTACGGCAGTCGGTTGCCAGATGTTTACTTCCAGCCGGAGAAAGAGAAAAAGGACAGCTTTCCCGGGGACAATTCTGGACCCTTGGGAACATCCAGAATCACCAAAGCCTAAACTTGGCACGGCCTGGGGAACGCTCTTCCGCACGTCCAGCAATCCCCACGTCAAAACCTTTCTCGGCAGAGGCAGGCACTCTCTCCCTTGTACTAGATAGCTCGGCAGAACCTTGCGAGAAACATGCTGCGTCATTCAGCTTGAAAGTGGGACGCGGATGGGAGAGTACGCTTTCTCCCCGTTTGGAGGCGCCGTGCGCTTGGCTTCAAAGCTGCCCGAACAGCACTAGCGGCCCGACGTCTCTGCACGGCAGGATTGTCGTTGTGGGCCGAGGCTGCGTGTTCTCTCAAAGCGGAAAACCGTGCTGGCAATACCTTGCTAGAAACTCCTCCCACGGCACTACATGTTCAGCTCCGGCCAAACGAAAGGTGACCTCAGGCCTCAAGGTAAGTTCCAGCGTTTCACGTCGGGGGAGTTGGGTGTGCAGTGGTTTCCATGAGGCCAGACTCCACCACGGAGTGCCTTAACTCTGCGACGCTCCTGGGGGCACACAGGATAGGAGCTCGTTCGCCAATTTCGCAGGGTGACTTCTCTCCGTGCCGGAACGGCGGCTCCTGGCTTCTAGAGGAACCTTAGCCTAAACAGGCCCCTGGAGGAAGCTCTTCACATTCAGAGCAAGGGCAACGTACTGCTCTCTGGCTTGCCTGGCTTGAGTGCCCCAGTCGTCAAAGAGCCTCGCGAAAGCAGTGCTGCGCAGACTCCCTTTGCCAGTCGAACGGCCTCCTTGACTGAAAGAGAACTGCAGTGCCAAAAGGCACCGTGCTGACGACTGGCTCCAGGAAGAGACTCGGGACAGCACTCTCATAGAAGCGAAAGCTAGGCTGTGCGCCCAGCCTGAGGAGCAGTACGTACGTTTGCCACACTTCTTTACAGAGCTAGGCGTGAGCCAGAGAGCCTCGGTCACTGAGGCCTACCTAAGGGACTGCCACACTTACCCAGTAGCTCCCACGCAGAGGTCCCTGTGCCCAAACGGGCCTCCACGGAAGGGCCCTGTTCCTCCCGTTGTGTTTCCTTGAGGTAATCAGAAACCGCTGAGGATCCCTATAGGAGCTCCGGTTTGAAGCTGGGCGACCCTGGCTAAACCTTATTCCCCTCCGTGGTAAACGAGACAGTGGCGGGTCCTAAGCTGCCTGAAGTACACTGCTCGCGCCCACCTTCTCTTTGCTGCCGGAAGGCCTCCCACAAGAAGTCTGAGTTTACTCGTGACAGCAGAAGTCTGAGTTTACGCGTGTGAGGCCTGCTGCTCTCAGTTCCTTGCTGGGAGCTTCAGCAGGAGCGCTCGGGAGCTCGCCGGCACAAGAACTGTGAGTGCCCTCGCCCCACCCCGGCCTCAAGCAAAAGTCCAGATTTCCCCCGTCAGAGTGCCATAGGAGCGAAGAAGCATGCGTTAAAGGAGGGCTTCAACAGTGCTAGGGCTTTATTTCACGAGACACCGTGCACTCACGTTCGTTGTAACAACTGTCAAAGGGCACTGGATGCCTTCCAACTCCTCTCTTGCGTTTGAGCCACAGGAAGTAAATGCATTCGTTTGATTAAGCTCCGTGAACGTGCAACGACGATGGCGAAGCGCTGCCCTGTTCGCTCGAAAGCTCTCGTTTGTACGGCCTTCACACGGCCTCAAGGTACGCCGTTCTAAACAACCTTACACTCCACGCTGGTGTGCCCCCAATTGGGAATGTGGGCTCTTCTGTGAGACACCAATGTGCGTCCCAAAGGAAACCGGGGGGGGGGGGGCTCCCCCAGGACGCCTGCTTACGGCAGTCGGTTGCCAGATGTTTACTTCCAGCCGGAGAAAGAGAAAAAGGACAGCTTTCCCGGGGACAATTCTGGACCCTTGGGAACATCCAGAATCACCAAAGCCTAAACTTGGCACGGCCTGGGGAACGCTCTTCCGCACGTCCAGCAATCCCCACGTCAAAACCTTTCTCGGCAGAGGCAGGCACTCTCTCCCTTGTACTAGATAGCTCGGCAGAACCTTGCGAGAAACATGCTGCGTCATTCAGCTTGAAAGTGGGACGCGGATGGGAGAGTACGCTTTCTCCCCGTTTGGAGGCGCCGTGCGCTTGGCTTCAAAGCTGCCCGAACAGCACTAGCGGCCCGACGTCTCTGCACGGCAGGATTGTCGTTGTGGGCCGAGGCTGCGTGTTCTCTCAAAGCGGAAAACCGTGCTGGCAATACCTTGCTAGAAACTCCTCCCACGGCACTACATGTTCAGCTCCGGCCAAACGAAAGGTGACCTCAGGCCTCAAGGTAAGTTCCAGCGTTTCACGTCGGGGGAGTTGGGTGTGCAGTGGTTTCCATGAGGCCAGACTCCACCACGGAGTGCCTTAACTCTGCGACGCTCCTGGGGGCACACAGGATAGGAGCTCGTTCGCCAATTTCGCAGGGTGACTTCTCTCCGTGCCGGAACGGCGGCTCCTGGCTTCTAGAGGAACCTTAGCCTAAACAGGCCCCTGGAGGAAGCTCTTCACATTCAGAGCAAGGGCAACGTACTGCTCTCTGGCTTGCCTGGCTTGAGTGCCCCAGTCGTCAAAGAGCCTCGCGAAAGCAGTGCTGCGCAGACTCCCTTTGCCAGTCGAACGGCCTCCTTGACTGAAAGAGAACTGCAGTGCCAAAAGGCACCGTGCTGACGACTGGCTCCAGGAAGAGACTCGGGACAGCACTCTCATAGAAGCGAAAGCTAGGCTGTGCGCCCAGCCTGAGGAGCAGTACGTACGTTTGCCACACTTCTTTACAGAGCTAGGCGTGAGCCAGAGAGCCTCGGTCACTGAGGCCTACCTAAGGGACTGCCACACTTACCCAGTAGCTCCCACGCAGAGGTCCCTGTGCCCAAACGGGCCTCCACGGAAGGGCCCTGTTCCTCCCGTTGTGTTTCCTTGAGGTAATCAGAAACCGCTGAGGATCCCTATAGGAGCTCCGGTTTGAAGCTGGGCGACCCTGGCTAAACCTTATTCCCCTCCGTGGTAAACGAGACAGTGGCGGGTCCTAAGCTGCCTGAAGTACACTGCTCGCGCCCACCTTCTCTTTGCTGCCGGAAGGCCTCCCACAAGAAGTCTGAGTTTACTCGTGACAGCAGAAGTCTGAGTTTACGCGTGTGAGGCCTGCTGCTCTCAGTTCCTTGCTGGGAGCTTCAGCAGGAGCGCTCGGGAGCTCGCCGGCACAAGAACTGTGAGTGCCCTCGCCCCACCCCGGCCTCAAGCAAAAGTCCAGATTTCCCCCGTCAGAGTGCCATAGGAGCGAAGAAGCATGCGTTAAAGGAGGGCTTCAACAGTGCTAGGGCTTTATTTCACGAGACACCGTGCACTCACGTTCGTTGTAACAACTGTCAAAGGGCACTGGATGCCTTCCAACTCCTCTCTTGCGTTTGAGCCACAGGAAGTAAATGCATTCGTTTGATTAAGCTCCGTGAACGTGCAACGACGATGGCGAAGCGCTGCCCTGTTCGCTCGAAAGCTCTCGTTTGTACGGCCTTCACACGGCCTCAAGGTACGCCGTTCTAAACAACCTTACACTCCACGCTGGTGTGCCCCCAATTGGGAATGTGGGCTCTTCTGTGAGACACCAATGTGCGTCCCAAAGGAAACCGGGGGGGGGGGGGGCTCCCCCAGGACGCCTGCTTACGGCAGTCGGTTGCCAGATGTTTACTTCCAGCCGGAGAAAGAGAAAAAGGACAGCTTTCCCGGGGACAATTCTGGACCCTTGGGAACATCCAGAATCACCAAAGCCTAAACTTGGCACGGCCTGGGGAACGCTCTTCCGCACGTCCAGCAATCCCCACGTCAAAACCTTTCTCGGCAGAGGCAGGCACTCTCTCCCTTGTACTAGATAGCTCGGCAGAACCTTCCGAGAAACATGCTGCGTCATTCAGCTTGAAAGTGGGACGCGGATGGGAGAGTACGCTTTCTCCCCGTTTGGAGGCGCCGTGCGCTTGGCTTCAAAGCTGCCCGAACAGCACTAGCGGCCCGACGTCTCTGCACGGCAGGATTGTCGTTGTGGGCCGAGGCTGCGTGTTCTCTCAAAGCGGAAAACCGTGCTGGCAATACCTTGCTAGAAACTCCTCCCACGGCACTACATGTTCAGCTCCGGCCAAACGAAAGGTGACCTCAGGCCTCAAGGTAAGTTCCAGCGTTTCACGTCGGGGGAGTTGGGTGTGCAGTGGTTTCCATGAGGCCAGACTCCACCACGGAGTGCCTTAACTCTGCGACGCTCCTGGGGGCACACAGGATAGGAGCTCGTTCGCCAATTTCGCAGGGTGACTTCTCTCCGTGCCGGAACGGCGGCTCCTGGCTTCTAGAGGAACCTTAGCCTAAACAGGCCCCTGGAGGAAGCTCTTCACATTCAGAGCAAGGGCAACGTACTGCTCTCTGGCTTGCCTGGCTTGAGTGCCCCAGTCGTCAAAGAGCCTCGCGAAAGCAGTGCTGCGCAGACTCCCTTTGCCAGTCGAACGGCCTCCTTGAC
Organism: Grampus griseus; assembly: GCF_964374135.1. NCBI lineage: Eukaryota > Metazoa > Chordata > Mammalia > Artiodactyla > Delphinidae > Grampus > Grampus griseus. The sequence goes on along the minus strand of NW_028132596.1, from coordinate 32,824 downwards.
TGAAAGAGAACTGCAGTGCCAAAAGGCACCGTGCTGACGACTGGCTCCAGGAAGAGACTCGGGACAGCACTCTCATAGAAGCGAAAGCTAGGCTGTGCGCCCAGCCTGAGGAGCAGTACGTACGTTTGCCACACTTCTTTACAGAGCTAGGCGTGAGCCAGAGAGCCTCGGTCACTGAGGCCTACCTAAGGGACTGCCACACTTACCCAGTAGCTCCCACGCAGAGGTCCCTGTGCCCAAACGGGCCTCCACGGAAGGGCCCTGTTCCTCCCGTTGTGTTTCCTTGAGGTAATCAGAAACCGCTGAGGATCCCTATAGGAGCTCCGGTTTGAAGCTGGGCGACCCTGGCTAAACCTTATTCCCCTCCGTGGTAAACGAGACAGTGGCGGGTCCTAAGCTGCCTGAAGTACACTGCTCGCGCCCACCTTCTCTTTGCTGCCGGAAGGCCTCCCACAAGAAGTCTGAGTTTACTCGTGACAGCAGAAGTCTGAGTTTACGCGTGTGAGGCCTGCTGCTCTCAGTTCCTTGCTGGGAGCTTCAGCAGGAGCGCTCGGGAGCTCGCCGGCACAAGAACTGTGAGTGCCCTCGCCCCACCCCGGCCTCAAGCAAAAGTCCAGATTTCCCCCGTCAGAGTGCCATAGGAGCGAAGAAGCATGCGTTAAAGGAGGGCTTCAACAGTGCTAGGGCTTTATTTCACGAGACACCGTGCACTCACGTTCGTTGTAACAACTGTCAAAGGGCACTGGATGCCTTCCAACTCCTCTCTTGCGTTTGAGCCACAGGAAGTAAATGCATTCGTTTGATTAAGCTCCGTGAACGTGCAACGACGATGGCGAAGCGCTGCCCTGTTCGCTCGAAAGCTCTCGTTTGTACGGCCTTCACACGGCCTCAAGGTACGCCGTTCTAAACAACCTTACACTCCACGCTGGTGTGCCCCCAATTGGGAATGTGGGCTCTTCTGTGAGACACCAATGTGCGTCCCAAAGGAAACCGGGGGGGGGGGGCTCCCCCAGGACGCCTGCTTACGGCAGTCGGTTGCCAGATGTTTACTTCCAGCCGGAGAAAGAGAAAAAGGACAGCTTTCCCGGGGACAATTCTGGACCCTTGGGAACATCCAGAATCACCAAAGCCTAAACTTGGCACGGCCTGGGGAACGCTCTTCCGCACGTCCAGCAATCCCCACGTCAAAACCTTTCTCGGCAGAGGCAGGCACTCTCTCCCTTGTACTAGATAGCTCGGCAGAACCTTCCGAGAAACATGCTGCGTCATTCAGCTTGAAAGTGGGACGCGGATGGGAGAGTACGCTTTCTCCCCGTTTGGAGGCGCCGTGCGCTTGGCTTCAAAGCTGCCCGAACAGCACTAGCGGCCCGACGTCTCTGCACGGCAGGATTGTCGTTGTGGGCCGAGGCTGCGTGTTCTCTCAAAGCGGAAAACCGTGCTGGCAATACCTTGCTAGAAACTCCTCCCACGGCACTACATGTTCAGCTCCGGCCAAACGAAAGGTGACCTCAGGCCTCAAGGTAAGTTCCAGCGTTTCACGTCGGGGGAGTTGGGTGTGCAGTGGTTTCCATGAGGCCAGACTCCACCACGGAGTGCCTTAACTCTGCGACGCTCCTGGGGGCACACAGGATAGGAGCTCGTTCGCCAATTTCGCAGGGTGACTTCTCTCCGTGCCGGAACGGCGGCTCCTGGCTTCTAGAGGAACCTTAGCCTAAACAGGCCCCTGGAGGAAGCTCTTCACATTCAGAGCAAGGGCAACGTACTGCTCTCTGGCTTGCCTGGCTTGAGTGCCCCAGTCGTCAAAGAGCCTCGCGAAAGCAGTGCTGCGCAGACTCCCTTTGCCAGTCGAACGGCCTCCTTGACTGAAAGAGAACTGCAGTGCCAAAAGGCACCGTGCTGACGACTGGCTCCAGGAAGAGACTCGGGACAGCACTCTCATAGAAGCGAAAGCTAGGCTGTGCGCCCAGCCTGAGGAGCAGTACGTACGTTTGCCACACTTCTTTACAGAGCTAGGCGTGAGCCAGAGAGCCTCGGTCACTGAGGCCTACCTAAGGGACTGCCACACTTACCCAGTAGCTCCCACGCAGAGGTCCCTGTGCCCAAACGGGCCTCCACGGAAGGGCCCTGTTCCTCCCGTTGTGTTTCCTTGAGGTAATCAGAAACCGCTGAGGATCCCTATAGGAGCTCCGGTTTGAAGCTGGGCGACCCTGGCTAAACCTTATTCCCCTCCGTGGTAAACGAGACAGTGGCGGGTCCTAAGCTGCCTGAAGTACACTGCTCGCGCCCACCTTCTCTTTGCTGCCGGAAGGCCTCCCACAAGAAGTCTGAGTTTACTCGTGACAGCAGAAGTCTGAGTTTACGCGTGTGAGGCCTGCTGCTCTCAGTTCCTTGCTGGGAGCTTCAGCAGGAGCGCTCGGGAGCTCGCCGGCACAAGAACTGTGAGTGCCCTCGCCCCACCCCGGCCTCAAGCAAAAGTCCAGATTTCCCCCGTCAGAGTGCCATAGGAGCGAAGAAGCATGCGTTAAAGGAGGGCTTCAACAGTGCTAGGGCTTTATTTCACGAGACACCGTGCACTCACGTTCGTTGTAACAACTGTCAAAGGGCACTGGATGCCTTCCAACTCCTCTCTTGCGTTTGAGCCACAGGAAGTAAATGCATTCGTTTGATTAAGCTCCGTGAACGTGCAACGACGATGGCGAAGCGCTGCCCTGTTCGCTCGAAAGCTCTCGTTTGTACGGCCTTCACACGGCCTCAAGGTACGCCGTTCTAAACAACCTTACACTCCACGCTGGTGTGCCCCCAATTGGGAATGTGGGCTCTTCTGTGAGACACCAATGTGCGTCCCAAAGGAAACCGGGGGGGGGGGGCTCCCCCAGGACGCCTGCTTACGGCAGTCGGTTGCCAGATGTTTACTTCCAGCCGGAGAAAGAGAAAAAGGACAGCTTTCCCGGGGACAATTCTGGACCCTTGGGAACATCCAGAATCACCAAAGCCTAAACTTGGCACGGCCTGGGGAACGCTCTTCCGCACGTCCAGCAATCCCCACGTCAAAACCTTTCTCGGCAGAGGCAGGCACTCTCTCCCTTGTACTAGATAGCTCGGCAGAACCTTCCGAGAAACATGCTGCGTCATTCAGCTTGAAAGTGGGACGCGGATGGGAGAGTACGCTTTCTCCCCGTTTGGAGGCGCCGTGCGCTTGGCTTCAAAGCTGCCCGAACAGCACTAGCGGCCCGACGTCTCTGCACGGCAGGATTGTCGTTGTGGGCCGAGGCTGCGTGTTCTCTCAAAGCGGAAAACCGTGCTGGCAATACCTTGCTAGAAACTCCTCCCACGGCACTACATGTTCAGCTCCGGCCAAACGAAAGGTGACCTCAGGCCTCAAGGTAAGTTCCAGCGTTTCACGTCGGGGGAGTTGGGTGTGCAGTGGTTTCCATGAGGCCAGACTCCACCACGGAGTGCCTTAACTCTGCGACGCTCCTGGGGGCACACAGGATAGGAGCTCGTTCGCCAATTTCGCAGGGTGACTTCTCTCCGTGCCGGAACGGCGGCTCCTGGCTTCTAGAGGAACCTTAGCCTAAACAGGCCCCTGGAGGAAGCTCTTCACATTCAGAGCAAGGGCAACGTACTGCTCTCTGGCTTGCCTGGCTTGAGTGCCCCAGTCGTCAAAGAGCCTCGCGAAAGCAGTGCTGCGCAGACTCCCTTTGCCAGTCGAACGGCCTCCTTGACTGAAAGAGAACTGCAGTGCCAAAAGGCACCGTGCTGACGACTGGCTCCAGGAAGAGACTCGGGACAGCACTCTCATAGAAGCGAAAGCTAGGCTGTGCGCCCAGCCTGAGGAGCAGTACGTACGTTTGCCACACTTCTTTACAGAGCTAGGCGTGAGCCAGAGAGCCTCGGTCACTGAGGCCTACCTAAGGGACTGCCACACTTACCCAGTAGCTCCCACGCAGAGGTCCCTGTGCCCAAACGGGCCTCCACGGAAGGGCCCTGTTCCTCCCGTTGTGTTTCCTTGAGGTAATCAGAAACCGCTGAGGATCCCTATAGGAGCTCCGGTTTGAAGCTGGGCGACCCTGGCTAAACCTTATTCCCCTCCGTGGTAAACGAGACAGTGGCGGGTCCTAAGCTGCCTGAAGTACACTGCTCGCGCCCACCTTCTCTTTGCTGCCGGAAGGCCTCCCACAAGAAGTCTGAGTTTACTCGTGACAGCAGAAGTCTGAGTTTACGCGTGTGAGGCCTGCTGCTCTCAGTTCCTTGCTGGGAGCTTCAGCAGGAGCGCTCGGGAGCTCGCCGGCACAAGAACTGTGAGTGCCCTCGCCCCACCCCGGCCTCAAGCAAAAGTCCAGATTTCCCCCGTCAGAGTGCCATAGGAGCGAAGAAGCATGCGTTAAAGGAGGGCTTCAACAGTGCTAGGGCTTTATTTCACGAGACACCGTGCACTCACGTTCGTTGTAACAACTGTCAAAGGGCACTGGATGCCTTCCAACTCCTCTCTTGCGTTTGAGCCACAGGAAGTAAATGCATTCGTTTGATTAAGCTCCGTGAACGTGCAACGACGATGGCGAAGCGCTGCCCTGTTCGCTCGAAAGCTCTCGTTTGTACGGCCTTCACACGGCCTCAAGGTACGCCGTTCTAAACAACCTTACACTCCACGCTGGTGTGCCCCCAATTGGGAATGTGGGCTCTTCTGTGAGACACCAATGTGCGTCCCAAAGGAAACCGGGGGGGGGGGGGCTCCCCCAGGACGCCTGCTTACGGCAGTCGGTTGCCAGATGTTTACTTCCAGCCGGAGAAAGAGAAAAAGGACAGCTTTCCCGGGGACAATTCTGGACCCTTGGGAACATCCAGAATCACCAAAGCCTAAACTTGGCACGGCCTGGGGAACGCTCTTCCGCACGTCCAGCAATCCCCACGTCAAAACCTTTCTCGGCAGAGGCAGGCACTCTCTCCCTTGTACTAGATAGCTCGGCAGAACCTTCCGAGAAACATGCTGCGTCATTCAGCTTGAAAGTGGGACGCGGATGGGAGAGTACGCTTTCTCCCCGTTTGGAGGCGCCGTGCGCTTGGCTTCAAAGCTGCCCGAACAGCACTAGCGGCCCGACGTCTCTGCACGGCAGGATTGTCGTTGTGGGCCGAGGCTGCGTGTTCTCTCAAAGCGGAAAACCGTGCTGGCAATACCTTGCTAGAAACTCCTCCCACGGCACTACATGTTCAGCTCCGGCCAAACGAAAGGTGACCTCAGGCCTCAAGGTAAGTTCCAGCGTTTCACGTCGGGGGAGTTGGGTGTGCAGTGGTTTCCATGAGGCCAGACTCCACCACGGAGTGCCTTAACTCTGCGACGCTCCTGGGGGCACACAGGATAGGAGCTCGTTCGCCAATTTCGCAGGGTGACTTCTCTCCGTGCCGGAACGGCGGCTCCTGGCTTCTAGAGGAACCTTAGCCTAAACAGGCCCCTGGAGGAAGCTCTTCACATTCAGAGCAAGGGCAACGTACTGCTCTCTGGCTTGCCTGGCTTGAGTGCCCCAGTCGTCAAAGAGCCTCGCGAAAGCAGTGCTGCGCAGACTCCCTTTGCCAGTCGAACGGCCTCCTTGACTGAAAGAGAACTGCAGTGCCAAAAGGCACCGTGCTGACGACTGGCTCCAGGAAGAGACTCGGGACAGCACTCTCATAGAAGCGAAAGCTAGGCTGTGCGCCCAGCCTGAGGAGCAGTACGTACGTTTGCCACACTTCTTTACAGAGCTAGGCGTGAGCCAGAGAGCCTCGGTCACTGAGGCCTACCTAAGGGACTGCCACACTTACCCAGTAGCTCCCACGCAGAGGTCCCTGTGCCCAAACGGGCCTCCACGGAAGGGCCCTGTTCCTCCCGTTGTGTTTCCTTGAGGTAATCAGAAACCGCTGAGGATCCCTATAGGAGCTCCGGTTTGAAGCTGGGCGACCCTGGCTAAACCTTATTCCCCTCCGTGGTAAACGAGACAGTGGCGGGTCCTAAGCTGCCTGAAGTACACTGCTCGCGCCCACCTTCTCTTTGCTGCCGGAAGGCCTCCCACAAGAAGTCTGAGTTTACTCGTGACAGCAGAAGTCTGAGTTTACGCGTGTGAGGCCTGCTGCTCTCAGTTCCTTGCTGGGAGCTTCAGCAGGAGCGCTCGGGAGCTCGCCGGCACAAGAACTGTGAGTGCCCTCGCCCCACCCCGGCCTCAAGCAAAAGTCCAGATTTCCCCCGTCAGAGTGCCATAGGAGCGAAGAAGCATGCGTTAAAGGAGGGCTTCAACAGTGCTAGGGCTTTATTTCACGAGACACCGTGCACTCACGTTCGTTGTAACAACTGTCAAAGGGCACTGGATGCCTTCCAACTCCTCTCTTGCGTTTGAGCCACAGGAAGTAAATGCATTCGTTTGATTAAGCTCCGTGAACGTGCAACGACGATGGCGAAGCGCTGCCCTGTTCGCTCGAAAGCTCTCGTTTGTACGGCCTTCACACGGCCTCAAGGTACGCCGTTCTAAACAACCTTACACTCCACGCTGGTGTGCCCCCAATTGGGAATGTGGGCTCTTCTGTGAGACACCAATGTGCGTCCCAAAGGAAACCGGGGGGGGGGGGCTCCCCCAGGACGCCTGCTTACGGCAGTCGGTTGCCAGATGTTTACTTCCAGCCGGAGAAAGAGAAAAAGGACAGCTTTCCCGGGGACAATTCTGGACCCTTGGGAACATCCAGAATCACCAAAGCCTAAACTTGGCACGGCCTGGGGAACGCTCTTCCGCACGTCCAGCAATCCCCACGTCAAAACCTTTCTCGGCAGAGGCAGGCACTCTCTCCCTTGTACTAGATAGCTCGGCAGAACCTTCCGAGAAACATGCTGCGTCATTCAGCTTGAAAGTGGGACGCGGATGGGAGAGTACGCTTTCTCCCCGTTTGGAGGCGCCGTGCGCTTGGCTTCAAAGCTGCCCGAACAGCACTAGCGGCCCGACGTCTCTGCACGGCAGGATTGTCGTTGTGGGCCGAGGCTGCGTGTTCTCTCAAAGCGGAAAACCGTGCTGGCAATACCTTGCTAGAAACTCCTCCCACGGCACTACATGTTCAGCTCCGGCCAAACGAAAGGTGACCTCAGGCCTCAAGGTAAGTTCCAGCGTTTCACGTCGGGGGAGTTGGGTGTGCAGTGGTTTCCATGAGGCCAGACTCCACCACGGAGTGCCTTAACTCTGCGACGCTCCTGGGGGCACACAGGATAGGAGCTCGTTCGCCAATTTCGCAGGGTGACTTCTCTCCGTGCCGGAACGGCGGCTCCTGGCTTCTACAGGAACCTTAGCCTAAACAGGCCCCTGGAGGAAGCTCTTCACATTCAGAGCAAGGGCAACGTACTGCTCTCTGGCTTGCCTGGCTTGAGTGCCCCAGTCGTCAAAGAGCCTCGCGAAAGCAGTGCTGCGCAGACTCCCTTTGCCAGTCGAACGGCCTCCTTGACTGAAAGAGAACTGCAGTGCCAAAAGGCACCGTGCTGACGACTGGCTCCAGGAAGAGACTCGGGACAGCACTCTCATAGAAGCGAAAGCTAGGCTGTGCGCCCAGCCTGAGGAGCAGTACGTACGTTTGCCACACTTCTTTACAGAGCTAGGCGTGAGCCAGAGAGCCTCGGTCACTGAGGCCTACCTAAGGGACTGCCACACTTACCCAGTAGCTCCCACGCAGAGGTCCCTGTGCCCAAACGGGCCTCCACGGAAGGGCCCTGTTCCTCCCGTTGTGTTTCCTTGAGGTAATCAGAAACCGCTGAGGATCCCTATAGGAGCTCCGGTTTGAAGCTGGGCGACCCTGGCTAAACCTTATTCCCCTCCGTGGTAAACGAGACAGTGGCGGGTCCTAAGCTGCCTGAAGTACACTGCTCGCGCCCACCTTCTCTTTGCTGCCGGAAGGCCTCCCACAAGAAGTCTGAGTTTACTCGTGACAGCAGAAGTCTGAGTTTACGCGTGTGAGGCCTGCTGCTCTCAGTTCCTTGCTGGGAGCTTCAGCAGGAGCGCTCGGGAGCTCGCCGGCACAAGAACTGTGAGTGCCCTCGCCCCACCCCGGCCTCAAGCAAAAGTCCAGATTTCCCCCGTCAGAGTGCCATAGGAGCGAAGAAGCATGCGTTAAAGGAGGGCTTCAACAGTGCTAGGGCTTTATTTCACGAGACACCGTGCACTCACGTTCGTTGTAACAACTGTCAAAGGGCACTGGATGCCTTCCAACTCCTCTCTTGCGTTTGAGCCACAGGAAGTAAATGCATTCGTTTGATTAAGCTCCGTGAACGTGCAACGACGATGGCGAAGCGCTGCCCTGTTCGCTCGAAAGCTCTCGTTTGTACGGCCTTCACACGGCCTCAAGGTACGCCGTTCTAAACAACCTTACACTCCACGCTGGTGTGCCCCCAATTGGGAATGTGGGCTCTTCTGTGAGACACCAATGTGCGTCCCAAAGGAAACCGGGGGGGGGGGGGCTCCCCCAGGACGCCTGCTTACGGCAGTCGGTTGCCAGATGTTTACTTCCAGCCGGAGAAAGAGAAAAAGGACAGCTTTCCCGGGGACAATTCTGGACCCTTGGGAACATCCAGAATCACCAAAGCCTAAACTTGGCACGGCCTGGGGAACGCTCTTCCGCACGTCCAGCAATCCCCACGTCAAAACCTTTCTCGGCAGAGGCAGGCACTCTCTCCCTTGTACTAGATAGCTCGGCAGAACCTTCCGAGAAACATGCTGCGTCATTCAGCTTGAAAGTGGGACGCGGATGGGAGAGTACGCTTTCTCCCCGTTTGGAGGCGCCGTGCGCTTGGCTTCAAAGCTGCCCGAACAGCACTAGCGGCCCGACGTCTCTGCACGGCAGGATTGTCGTTGTGGGCCGAGGCTGCGTGTTCTCTCAAAGCGGAAAACCGTGCTGGCAATACCTTGCTAGAAACTCCTCCCACGGCACTACATGTTCAGCTCCGGCCAAACGAAAGGTGACCTCAGGCCTCAAGGTAAGTTCCAGCGTTTCACGTCGGGGGAGTTGGGTGTGCAGTGGTTTCCATGAGGCCAGACTCCACCACGGAGTGCCTTAACTCTGCGACGCTCCTGGGGGCACACAGGATAGGAGCTCGTTCGCCAATTTCGCAGGGTGACTTCTCTCCGTGCCGGAACGGCGGCTCCTGGCTTCTAGAGGAACCTTAGCCTAAACAGGCCCCTGGAGGAAGCTCTTCACATTCAGAGCAAGGGCAACGTACTGCTCTCTGGCTTGCCTGGCTTGAGTGCCCCAGTCGTCAAAGAGCCTCGCGAAAGCAGTGCTGCGCAGACTCCCTTTGCCAGTCGAACGGCCTCCTTGACTGAAAGAGAACTGCAGTGCCAAAAGGCACCGTGCTGACGACTGGCTCCAGGAAGAGACTCGGGACAGCACTCTCATAGAAGCGAAAGCTAGGCTGTGCGCCCAGCCTGAGGAGCAGTACGTACGTTTGCCACACTTCTTTACAGAGCTAGGCGTGAGCCAGAGAGCCTCGGTCACTGAGGCCTACCTAAGGGACTGCCACACTTACCCAGTAGCTCCCACGCAGAGGTCCCTGTGCCCAAACGGGCCTCCACGGAAGGGCCCTGTTCCTCCCGTTGTGTTTCCTTGAGGTAATCAGAAACCGCTGAGGATCCCTATAGGAGCTCCGGTTTGAAGCTGGGCGACCCTGGCTAAACCTTATTCCCCTCCGTGGTAAACGAGACAGTGGCGGGTCCTAAGCTGCCTGAAGTACACTGCTCGCGCCCACCTTCTCTTTGCTGCCGGAAGGCCTCCCACAAGAAGTCTGAGTTTACTCGTGACAGCAGAAGTCTGAGTTTACGCGTGTGAGGCCTGCTGCTCTCAGTTCCTTGCTGGGAGCTTCAGCAGGAGCGCTCGGGAGCTCGCCGGCACAAGAACTGTGAGTGCCCTCGCCCCACCCCGGCCTCAAGCAAAAGTCCAGATTTCCCCCGTCAGAGTGCCATAGGAGCGAAGAAGCATGCGTTAAAGGAGGGCTTCAACAGTGCTAGGGCTTTATTTCACGAGACACCGTGCACTCACGTTCGTTGTAACAACTGTCAAAGGGCACTGGATGCCTTCCAACTCCTCTCTTGCGTTTGAGCCACAGGAAGTAAATGCATTCGTTTGATTAAGCTCCGTGAACGTGCAACGACGATGGCGAAGCGCTGCCCTGTTCGCTCGAAAGCTCTCGTTTGTACGGCCTTCACACGGCCTCAAGGTACGCCGTTCTAAACAACCTTACACTCCACGCTGGTGTGCCCCCAATTGGGAATGTGGGCTCTTCTGTGAGACACCAATGTGCGTCCCAAAGGAAACCGGGGGGGGGGGGCTCCCCCAGGACGCCTGCTTACGGCAGTCGGTTGCCAGATGTTTACTTCCAGCCGGAGAAAGAGAAAAAGGACAGCTTTCCCGGGGACAATTCTGGACCCTTGGGAACATCCAGAATCACCAAAGCCTAAACTTGGCACGGCCTGGGGAACGCTCTTCCGCACGTCCAGCAATCCCCACGTCAAAACCTTTCTCGGCAGAGGCAGGCACTCTCTCCCTTGTACTAGATAGCTCGGCAGAACCTTGCGAGAAACATGCTGCGTCATTCAGCTTGAAAGTGGGACGCGGATGGGAGAGTACGCTTTCTCCCCGTTTGGAGGCGCCGTGCGCTTGGCTTCAAAGCTGCCCGAACAGCACTAGCGGCCCGACGTCTCTGCACGGCAGGATTGTCGTTGTGGGCCGAGGCTGCGTGTTCTCTCAAAGCGGAAAACCGTGCTGGCAATACCTTGCTAGAAACTCCTCCCACGGCACTACATGTTCAGCTCCGGCCAAACGAAAGGTGACCTCAGGCCTCAAGGTAAGTTCCAGCGTTTCACGTCGGGGGAGTTGGGTGTGCAGTGGTTTCCATGAGGCCAGACTCCACCACGGAGTGCCTTAACTCTGCGACGCTCCTGGGGGCACACAGGATAGGAGCTCGTTCGCCAATTTCGCAGGGTGACTTCTCTCCGTGCCGGAACGGCGGCTCCTGGCTTCTAGAGGAACCTTAGCCTAAACAGGCCCCTGGAGGAAGCTCTTCACATTCAGAGCAAGGGCAACGTACTGCTCTCTGGCTTGCCTGGCTTGAGTGCCCCAGTCGTCAAAGAGCCTCGCGAAAGCAGTGCTGCGCAGACTCCCTTTGCCAGTCGAACGGCCTCCTTGACTGAAAGAGAACTGCAGTGCCAAAAGGCACCGTGCTGACGACTGGCTCCAGGAAGAGACTCGGGACAGCACTCTCATAGAAGCGAAAGCTAGGCTGTGCGCCCAGCCTGAGGAGCAGTACGTACGTTTGCCACACTTCTTTACAGAGCTAGGCGTGAGCCAGAGAGCCTCGGTCACTGAGGCCTACCTAAGGGACTGCCACACTTACCCAGTAGCTCCCACGCAGAGGTCCCTGTGCCCAAACGGGCCTCCACGGAAGGGCCCTGTTCCTCCCGTTGTGTTTCCTTGAGGTAATCAGAAACCGCTGAGGATCCCTATAGGAGCTCCGGTTTGAAGCTGGGCGACCCTGGCTAAACCTTATTCCCCTCCGTGGTAAACGAGACAGTGGCGGGTCCTAAGCTGCCTGAAGTACACTGCTCGCGCCCACCTTCTCTTTGCTGCCGGAAGGCCTCCCACAAGAAGTCTGAGTTTACTCGTGACAGCAGAAGTCTGAGTTTACGCGTGTGAGGCCTGCTGCTCTCAGTTCCTTGCTGGGAGCTTCAGCAGGAGCGCTCGGGAGCTCGCCGGCACAAGAACTGTGAGTGCCCTCGCCCCACCCCGGCCTCAAGCAAAAGTCCAGATTTCCCCCGTCAGAGTGCCATAGGAGCGAAGAAGCATGCGTTAAAGGAGGGCTTCAACAGTGCTAGGGCTTTATTTCACGAGACACCGTGCACTCACGTTCGTTGTAACAACTGTCAAAGGGCACTGGATGCCTTCCAACTCCTCTCTTGCGTTTGAGCCACAGGAAGTAAATGCATTCGTTTGATTAAGCTCCGTGAACGTGCAACGACGATGGCGAAGCGCTGCCCTGTTCGCTCGAAAGCTCTCGTTTGTACGGCCTTCACACGGCCTCAAGGTACGCCGTTCTAAACAACCTTACACTCCACGCTGGTGTGCCCCCAATTGGGAATGTGGGCTCTTCTGTGAGACACCAATGTGCGTCCCAAAGGAAACCGGGGGGGGGGGGGCTCCCCCAGGACGCCTGCTTACGGCAGTCGGTTGCCAGATGTTTACTTCCAGCCGGAGAAAGAGAAAAAGGACAGCTTTCCCGGGGACAATTCTGGACCCTTGGGAACATCCAGAATCACCAAAGCCTAAACTTGGCACGGCCTGGGGAACGCTCTTCCGCACGTCCAGCAATCCCCACGTCAAAACCTTTCTCGGCAGAGGCAGGCACTCTCTCCCTTGTACTAGATAGCTCGGCAGAACCTTCCGAGAAACATGCTGCGTCATTCAGCTTGAAAGTGGGACGCGGATGGGAGAGTACGCTTTCTCCCCGTTTGGAGGCGCCGTGCGCTTGGCTTCAAAGCTGCCCGAACAGCACTAGCGGCCCGACGTCTCTGCACGGCAGGATTGTCGTTGTGGGCCGAGGCTGCGTGTTCTCTCAAAGCGGAAAACCGTGCTGGCAATACCTTGCTAGAAACTCCTCCCACGGCACTACATGTTCAGCTCCGGCCAAACGAAAGGTGACCTCAGGCCTCAAGGTAAGTTCCAGCGTTTCACGTCGGGGGAGTTGGGTGTGCAGTGGTTTCCATGAGGCCAGACTCCACCACGGAGTGCCTTAACTCTGCGACGCTCCTGGGGGCACACAGGATAGGAGCTCGTTCGCCAATTTCGCAGGGTGACTTCTCTCCGTGCCGGAACGGCGGCTCCTGGCTTCTAGAGGAACCTTAGCCTAAACAGGCCCCTGGAGGAAGCTCTTCACATTCAGAGCAAGGGCAACGTACTGCTCTCTGGCTTGCCTGGCTTGAGTGCCCCAGTCGTCAAAGAGCCTCGCGAAAGCAGTGCTGCGCAGACTCCCTTTGCCAGTCGAACGGCCTCCTTGACTGAAAGAGAACTGCAGTGCCAAAAGGCACCGTGCTGACGACTGGCTCCAGGAAGAGACTCGGGACAGCACTCTCATAGAAGCGAAAGCTAGGCTGTGCGCCCAGCCTGAGGAGCAGTACGTACGTTTGCCACACTTCTTTACAGAGCTAGGCGTGAGCCAGAGAGCCTCGGTCACTGAGGCCTACCTAAGGGACTGCCACACTTACCCAGTAGCTCCCACGCAGAGGTCCCTGTGCCCAAACGGGCCTCCACGGAAGGGCCCTGTTCCTCCCGTTGTGTTTCCTTGAGGTAATCAGAAACCGCTGAGGATCCCTATAGGAGCTCCGGTTTGAAGCTGGGCGACCCTGGCTAAACCTTATTCCCCTCCGTGGTAAACGAGACAGTGGCGGGTCCTAAGCTGCCTGAAGTACACTGCTCGCGCCCACCTTCTCTTTGCTGCCGGAAGGCCTCCCACAAGAAGTCTGAGTTTACTCGTGACAGCAGAAGTCTGAGTTTACGCGTGTGAGGCCTGCTGCTCTCAGTTCCTTGCTGGGAGCTTCAGCAGGAGCGCTCGGGAGCTCGCCGGCACAAGAACTGTGAGTGCCCTCGCCCCACCCCGGCCTCAAGCAAAAGTCCAGATTTCCCCCGTCAGAGTGCCATAGGAGCGAAGAAGCATGCGTTAAAGGAGGGCTTCAACAGTGCTAGGGCTTTATTTCACGAGACACCGTGCACTCACGTTCGTTGTAACAACTGTCAAAGGGCACTGGATGCCTTCCAACTCCTCTCTTGCGTTTGAGCCACAGGAAGTAAATGCATTCGTTTGATTAAGCTCCGTGAACGTGCAACGACGATGGCGAAGCGCTGCCCTGTTCGCTCGAAAGCTCTCGTTTGTACGGCCTTCACACGGCCTCAAGGTACGCCGTTCTAAACAACCTTACACTCCACGCTGGTGTGCCCCCAATTGGGAATGTGGGCTCTTCTGTGAGACACCAATGTGCGTCCCAAAGGAAACCGGGGGGGGGGGGGCTCCCCCAGGACGCCTGCTTACGGCAGTCGGTTGCCAGATGTTTACTTCCAGCCGGAGAAAGAGAAAAAGGACAGCTTTCCCGGGGACAATTCTGGACCCTTGGGAACATCCAGAATCACCAAAGCCTAAACTTGGCACGGCCTGGGGAACGCTCTTCCGCACGTCCAGCAATCCCCACGTCAAAACCTTTCTCGGCAGAGGCAGGCACTCTCTCCCTTGTACTAGATAGCTCGGCAGAACCTTCCGAGAAACATGCTGCGTCATTCAGCTTGAAAGTGGGACGCGGATGGGAGAGTACGCTTTCTCCCCGTTTGGAGGCGCCGTGCGCTTGGCTTCAAAGCTGCCCGAACAGCACTAGCGGCCCGACGTCTCTGCACGGCAGGATTGTCGTTGTGGGCCGAGGCTGCGTGTTCTCTCAAAGCGGAAAACCGTGCTGGCAATACCTTGCTAGAAACTCCTCCCACGGCACTACATGTTCAGCTCCGGCCAAACGAAAGGTGACCTCAGGCCTCAAGGTAAGTTCCAGCGTTTCACGTCGGGGGAGTTGGGTGTGCAGTGGTTTCCATGAGGCCAGACTCCACCACGGAGTGCCTTAACTCTGCGACGCTCCTGGGGGCACACAGGATAGGAGCTCGTTCGCCAATTTCGCAGGATGACTTCTCTCCGTGCCGGAACGGCGGCTCCTGGCTTCTAGAGGAACCTTAGCCTAAACAGGCCCCTGGAGGAAGCTCTTCACATTCAGAGCAAGGGCAACGTACTGCTCTCTGGCTTGCCTGGCTTGAGTGCCCCAGTCGTCAAAGAGCCTCGCGAAAGCAGTGCTGCGCAGACTCCCTTTGCCAGTCGAACGGCCTCCTTGACTGAAAGAGAACTGCAGTGCCAAAAGGCACCGTGCTGACGACTGGCTCCAGGAAGAGACTCGGGACAGCACTCTCATAGAAGCGAAAGCTAGGCTGTGCGCCCAGCCTGAGGAGCAGTACGTACGTTTGCCACACTTCTTTACAGAGCTAGGCGTGAGCCAGAGAGCCTCGGTCACTGAGGCCTACCTAAGGGACTGCCACACTTACCCAGTAGCTCCCACGCAGAGGTCCCTGTGCCCAAACGGGCCTCCACGGAAGGGCCCTGTTCCTCCCGTTGTGTTTCCTTGAGGTAATCAGAAACCGCTGAGGATCCCTATAGGAGCTCCGGTTTGAAGCTGGGCGACCCTGGCTAAACCTTATTCCCCTCCGTGGTAAACGAGACAGTGGCGGGTCCTAAGCTGCCTGAAGTACACTGCTCGCGCCCACCTTCTCTTTGCTGCCGGAAGGCCTCCCACAAGAAGTCTGAGTTTACTCGTGACAGCAGAAGTCTGAGTTTACGCGTGTGAGGCCTGCTGCTCTCAGTTCCTTGCTGGGAGCTTCAGCAGGAGCGCTCGGGAGCTCGCCGGCACAAGAACTGTGAGTGCCCTCGCCCCACCCCGGCCTCAAGCAAAAGTCCAGATTTCCCCCGTCAGAGTGCCATAGGAGCGAAGAAGCATGCGTTAAAGGAGGGCTTCAACAGTGCTAGGGCTTTATTTCACGAGACACCGTGCACTCACGTTCGTTGTAACAACTGTCAAAGGGCACTGGATGCCTTCCAACTCCTCTCTTGCGTTTGAGCCACAGGAAGTAAATGCATTCGTTTGATTAAGCTCCGTGAACGTGCAACGACGATGGCGAAGCGCTGTCCTGTTCGCTCGAAAGCTCTCGTTTGTACGGCCTTCACACGGCCTCAAGGTACGCCGTTCTAAACAACCTTACACTCCACGCTGGTGTGCCCCCAATTGGGAATGTGGGCTCTTCTGTGAGACACCAATGTGCGTCCCAAAGGAAACCGGGGGGGGGGGCTCCCCCAGGACGCCTGCTTACGGCAGTCGGTTGCCAGATGTTTACTTCCAGCCGGAGAAAGAGAAAAAGGACAGCTTTCCCGGGGACAATTCTGGACCCTTGGGAACATCCAGAATCACCAAAGCCTAAACTTGGCACGGCCTGGGGAACGCTCTTCCGCACGTCCAGCAATCCCCACGTCAAAACCTTTCTCGGCAGAGGCAGGCACTCTCTCCCTTGTACTAGATAGCTCGGCAGAACCTTCCGAGAAACATGCTGCGTCATTCAGCTTGAAAGTGGGACGCGGATGGGAGAGTACGCTTTCTCCCCGTTTGGAGGCGCCGTGCGCTTGGCTTCAAAGCTGCCCGAACAGCACTAGCGGCCCGACGTCTCTGCACGGCAGGATTGTCGTTGTGGGCCGAGGCTGCGTGTTCTCTCAAAGCGGAAAACCGTGCTGGCAATACCTTGCTAGAAACTCCTCCCACGGCACTACATGTTCAGCTCCGGCCAAACGAAAGGTGACCTCAGGCCTCAAGGTAAGTTCCAGCGTTTCACGTCGGGGGAGTTGGGTGTGCAGTGGTTTCCATGAGGCCAGACTCCACCACGGAGTGCCTTAACTCTGCGACGCTCCTGGGGGCACACAGGATAGGAGCTCGTTCGCCAATTTCGCAGGGTGACTTCTCTCCGTGCCGGAACGGCGGCTCCTGGCTTCTAGAGGAACCTTAGCCTAAACAGGCCCCTGGAGGAAGCTCTTCACATTCAGAGCAAGGGCAACGTACTGCTCTCTGGCTTGCCTGGCTTGAGTGCCCCAGTCGTCAAAGAGCCTCGCGAAAGCAGTGCTGCGCAGACTCCCTTTGCCAGTCGAACGGCCTCCTTGACTGAAAGAGAACTGCAGTGCCAAAAGGCACCGTGCTGACGACTGGCTCCAGGAAGAGACTCGGGACAGCACTCTCATAGAAGCGAAAGCTAGGCTGTGCGCCCAGCCTGAGGAGCAGTACGTACGTTTGCCACACTTCTTTACAGAGCTAGGCGTGAGCCAGAGAGCCTCGGTCACTGAGGCCTACCTAAGGGACTGCCACACTTACCCAGTAGCTCCCACGCAGAGGTCCCTGTGCCCAAACGGGCCTCCACGGAAGGGCCCTGTTCCTCCCGTTGTGTTTCCTTGAGGTAATCAGAAACCGCTGAGGATCCCTATAGGAGCTCCGGTTTGAAGCTGGGCGACCCTGGCTAAACCTTATTCCCCTCCGTGGTAAACGAGACAGTGGCGGGTCCTAAGCTGCCTGAAGTACACTGCTCGCGCCCACCTTCTCTTTGCTGCCGGAAGGCCTCCCACAAGAAGTCTGAGTTTACTCGTGACAGCAGAAGTCTGAGTTTACGCGTGTGAGGCCTGCTGCTCTCAGTTCCTTGCTGGGAGCTTCAGCAGGAGCGCTCGGGAGCTCGCCGGCACAAGAACTGTGAGTGCCCTCGCCCCACCCCGGCCTCAAGCAAAAGTCCAGATTTCCCCCGTCAGAGTGCCATAGGAGCGAAGAAGCATGCGTTAAAGGAGGGCTTCAACAGTGCTAGGGCTTTATTTCACGAGACACCGTGCACTCACGTTCGTTGTAACAACTGTCAAAGGGCACTGGATGCCTTCCAACTCCTCTCTTGCGTTTGAGCCACAGGAAGTAAATGCATTCGTTTGATTAAGCTCCGTGAACGTGCAACGACGATGGCGAAGCGCTGTCCTGTTCGCTCGAAAGCTCTCGTTTGTACGGCCTTCACACGGCCTCAAGGTACGCCGTTCTAAACAACCTTACACTCCACGCTGGTGTGCCCCCAATTGGGAATGTGGGCTCTTCTGTGAGACACCAATGTGCGTCCCAAAGGAAACCGGGGGGGGGGGCTCCCCCAGGACGCCTGCTTACGGCAGTCGGTTGCCAGATGTTTACTTCCAGCCGGAGAAAGAGAAAAAGGACAGCTTTCCCGGGGACAATTCTGGACCCTTGGGAACATCCAGAATCACCAAAGCCTAAACTTGGCACGGCCTGGGGAACGCTCTTCCGCACGTCCAGCAATCCCCACGTCAAAACCTTTCTCGGCAGAGGCAGGCACTCTCTCCCTTGTACTAGATAGCTCGGCAGAACCTTCCGAGAAACATGCTGCGTCATTCAGCTTGAAAGTGGGACGCGGATGGGAGAGTACGCTTTCTCCCCGTTTGGAGGCGCCGTGCGCTTGGCTTCAAAGCTGCCCGAACAGCACTAGCGGCCCGACGTCTCTGCACGGCAGGATTGTCGTTGTGGGCCGAGGCTGCGTGTTCTCTCAAAGCGGAAAACCGTGCTGGCAATACCTTGCTAGAAACTCCTCCCACGGCACTACATGTTCAGCTCCGGCCAAACGAAAGGTGACCTCAGGCCTCAAGGTAAGTTCCAGCGTTTCACGTCGGGGGAGTTGGGTGTGCAGTGGTTTCCATGAGGCCAGACTCCACCACGGAGTGCCTTAACTCTGCGACGCTCCTGGGGGCACACAGGATAGGAGCTCGTTCGCCAATTTCGCAGGGTGACTTCTCTCCGTGCCGGAACGGCGGCTCCTGGCTTCTAGAGGAACCTTAGCCTAAACAGGCCCCTGGAGGAAGCTCTTCACATTCAGAGCAAGGGCAACGTACTGCTCTCTGGCTTGCCTGGCTTGAGTGCCCCAGTCGTCAAAGAGCCTCGCGAAAGCAGTGCTGCGCAGACTCCCTTTGCCAGTCGAACGGCCTCCTTGACTGAAAGAGAACTGCAGTGCCAAAAGGCACCGTGCTGACGACTGGCTCCAGGAAGAGACTCGGGACAGCACTCTCATAGAAGCGAAAGCTAGGCTGTGCGCCCAGCCTGAGGAGCAGTACGTACGTTTGCCACACTTCTTTACAGAGCTAGGCGTGAGCCAGAGAGCCTCGGTCACTGAGGCCTACCTAAGGGACTGCCACACTTACCCAGTAGCTCCCACGCAGAGGTCCCTGTGCCCAAACGGGCCTCCACGGAAGGGCCCTGTTCCTCCCGTTGTGTTTCCTTGAGGTAATCAGAAACCGCTGAGGATCCCTATAGGAGCTCCGGTTTGAAGCTGGGCGACCCTGGCTAAACCTTATTCCCCTCCGTGGTAAACGAGACAGTGGCGGGTCCTAAGCTGCCTGAAGTACACTGCTCGCGCCCACCTTCTCTTTGCTGCCGGAAGGCCTCCCACAAGAAGTCTGAGTTTACTCGTGACAGCAGAAGTCTGAGTTTACGCGTGTGAGGCCTGCTGCTCTCAGTTCCTTGCTGGGAGCTTCAGCAGGAGCGCTCGGGAGCTCGCCGGCACAAGAACTGTGAGTGCCCTCGCCCCACCCCGGCCTCAAGCAAAAGTCCAGATTTCCCCCGTCAGAGTGCCATAGGAGCGAAGAAGCATGCGTTAAAGGAGGGCTTCAACAGTGCTAGGGCTTTATTTCACGAGACACCGTGCACTCACGTTCGTTGTAACAACTGTCAAAGGGCACTGGATGCCTTCCAACTCCTCTCTTGCGTTTGAGCCACAGGAAGTAAATGCATTCGTGTGATTAAGCTCCGTGAACGTGCAACGACGATGGCGAAGCGCTGCCCTGTTCGCTCGAAAGCTCTCGTTTGTACGGCCTTCACACGGCCTCAAGGTACGCCGTTCTAAACAACCTTACACTCCACGCTGGTGTGCCCCCAATTGGGAATGTGGGCTCTTCTGTGAGACACCAATGTGCGTCCCAAAGGAAACCGGGGGGGGGGGGCTCCCCCAGGACGCCTGCTTACGGCAGTCGGTTGCCAGATGTTTACTTCCAGCCGGAGAAAGAGAAAAAGGACAGCTTTCCCGGGGACAATTCTGGACCCTTGGGAACATCCAGAATCACCAAAGCCTAAACTTGGCACGGCCTGGGGAACGCTCTTCCGCACGTCCAGCAATCCCCACGTCAAAACCTTTCTCGGCAGAGGCAGGCACTCTCTCCCTTGTACTAGATAGCTCGGCAGAACCTTCCGAGAAACATGCTGCGTCATTCAGCTTGAAAGTGGGACGCGGATGGGAGAGTACGCTTTCTCCCCGTTTGGAGGCGCCGTGCGCTTGGCTTCAAAGCTGCCCGAACAGCACTAGCGGCCCGACGTCTCTGCACGGCAGGATTGTCGTTGTGGGCCGAGGCTGCGTGTTCTCTCAAAGCGGAAAACCGTGCTGGCAATACCTTGCTAGAAACTCCTCCCACGGCACTACATGTTCAGCTCCGGCCAAACGAAAGGTGACCTCAGGCCTCAAGGTAAGTTCCAGCGTTTCACGTCGGGGGAGTTGGGTGTGCAGTGGTTTCCATGAGGCCAGACTCCACCACGGAGTGCCTTAACTCTGCGACGCTCCTGGGGGCACACAGGATAGGAGCTCGTTCGCCAATTTCGCAGGGTGACTTCTCTCCGTGCCGGAACGGCGGCTCCTGGCTTCTAGAGGAACCTTAGCCTAAACAGGCCCCTGGAGGAAGCTCTTCACATTCAGAGCAAGGGCAACGTACTGCTCTCTGGCTTGCCTGGCTTGAGTGCCCCAGTCGTCAAAGAGCCTCGCGAAAGCAGTGCTGCGCAGACTCCCTTTGCCAGTCGAACGGCCTCCTTGACTGAAAGAGAACTGCAGTGCCAAAAGGCACCGTGCTGACGACTGGCTCCAGGAAGAGACTCGGGACAGCACTCTCATAGAAGCGAAAGCTAGGCTGTGCGCCCAGCCTGAGGAGCAGTACGTACGTTTGCCACACTTCTTTACAGAGCTAGGCGTGAGCCAGAGAGCCTCGGTCACTGAGGCCTACCTAAGGGACTGCCACACTTACCCAGTAGCTCCCACGCAGAGGTCCCTGTGCCCAAACGGGCCTCCACGGAAGGGCCCTGTTCCTCCCGTTGTGTTTCCTTGAGGTAATCAGAAACCGCTGAGGATCCCTATAGGAGCTCCGGTTTGAAGCTGGGCGACCCTGGCTAAACCTTATTCCCCTCCGTGGTAAACGAGACAGTGGCGGGTCCTAAGCTGCCTGAAGTACACTGCTCGCGCCCACCTTCTCTTTGCTGCCGGAAGGCCTCCCACAAGAAGTCTGAGTTTACTCGTGACAGCAGAAGTCTGAGTTTACGCGTGTGAGGCCTGCTGCTCTCAGTTCCTTGCTGGGAGCTTCAGCAGGAGCGCTCGGGAGCTCGCCGGCACAAGAACTGTGAGTGCCCTCGCCCCACCCCGGCCTCAAGCAAAAGTCCAGATTTCCCCCGTCAGAGTGCCATAGGAGCGAAGAAGCATGCGTTAAAGGAGGGCTTCAACAGTGCTAGGGCTTTATTTCACGAGACACCGTGCACTCACGTTCGTTGTAACAACTGTCAAAGGGCACTGGATGCCTTCCAACTCCTCTCTTGCGTTTGAGCCACAGGAAGTAAATGCATTCGTTTGATTAAGCTCCGTGAACGTGCAACGACGATGGCGAAGCGCTGCCCTGTTCGCTCGAAAGCTCTCGTTTGTACGGCCTTCACACGGCCTCAAGGTACGCCGTTCTAAACAACCTTACACTCCACGCTGGTGTGCCCCCAATTGGGAATGTGGGCTCTTCTGTGAGACACCAATGTGCGTCCCAAAGGAAACCGGGGGGGGGGGGCTCCCCCAGGACGCCTGCTTACGGCAGTCGGTTGCCAGATGTTTACTTCCAGCCGGAGAAAGAGAAAAAGGACAGCTTTCCCGGGGACAATTCTGGACCCTTGGGAACATCCAGAATCACCAAAGCCTAAACTTGGCACGGCCTGGGGAACGCTCTTCCGCACGTCCAGCAATCCCCACGTCAAAACCTTTCTCGGCAGAGGCAGGCACTCTCTCCCTTGTACTAGATAGCTCGGCAGAACCTTCCGAGAAACATGCTGCGTCATTCAGCTTGAAAGTGGGACGCGGATGGGAGAGTACGCTTTCTCCCCGTTTGGAGGCGCCGTGCGCTTGGCTTCAAAGCTGCCCGAACAGCACTAGCGGCCCGACGTCTCTGCACGGCAGGATTGTCGTTGTGGGCCGAGGCTGCGTGTTCTCTCAAAGCGGAAAACCGTGCTGGCAATACCTTGCTAGAAACTCCTCCCACGGCACTACATGTTCAGCTCCGGCCAAACGAAAGGTGACCTCAGGCCTCAAGGTAAGTTCCAGCGTTTCACGTCGGGGGAGTTGGGTGTGCAGTGGTTTCCATGAGGCCAGACTCCACCACGGAGTGCCTTAACTCTGCGACGCTCCTGGGGGCACACAGGATAGGAGCTCGTTCGCCAATTTCGCAGGGTGACTTCTCTCCGTGCCGGAACGGCGGCTCCTGGCTTCTAGAGGAACCTTAGCCTAAACAGGCCCCTGGAGGAAGCTCTTCACATTCAGAGCAAGGGCAACGTACTGCTCTCTGGCTTGCCTGGCTTGAGTGCCCCAGTCGTCAAAGAGCCTCGCGAAAGCAGTGCTGCGCAGACTCCCTTTGCCAGTCGAACGGCCTCCTTGACTGAAAGAGAACTGCAGTGCCAAAAGGCACCGTGCTGACGACTGGCTCCAGGAAGAGACTCGGGACAGCACTCTCATAGAAGCGAAAGCTAGGCTGTGCGCCCAGCCTGAGGAGCAGTACGTACGTTTGCCACACTTCTTTACAGAGCTAGGCGTGAGCCAGAGAGCCTCGGTCACTGAGGCCTACCTAAGGGACTGCCACACTTACCCAGTAGCTCCCACGCAGAGGTCCCTGTGCCCAAACGGGCCTCCACGGAAGGGCCCTGTTCCTCCCGTTGTGTTTCCTTGAGGTAATCAGAAACCGCTGAGGATCCCTATAGGAGCTCCGGTTTGAAGCTGGGCGACCCTGGCTAAACCTTATTCCCCTCCGTGGTAAACGAGACAGTGGCGGGTCCTAAGCTGCCTGAAGTACACTGCTCGCGCCCACCTTCTCTTTGCTGCCGGAAGGCCTCCCACAAGAAGTCTGAGTTTACTCGTGACAGCAGAAGTCTGAGTTTACGCGTGTGAGGCCTGCTGCTCTCAGTTCCTTGCTGGGAGCTTCAGCAGGAGCGCTCGGGAGCTCGCCGGCACAAGAACTGTGAGTGCCCTCGCCCCACCCCGGCCTCAAGCAAAAGTCCAGATTTCCCCCGTCAGAGTGCCATAGGAGCGAAGAAGCATGCGTTAAAGGAGGGCTTCAACAGTGCTAGGGCTTTATTTCACGAGACACCGTGCACTCACGTTCGTTGTAACAACTGTCAAAGGGCACTGGATGCCTTCCAACTCCTCTCTTGCGTTTGAGCCACAGGAAGTAAATGCATTCGTTTGATTAAGCTCCGTGAACGTGCAACGACGATGGCGAAGCGCTGCCCTGTTCGCTCGAAAGCTCTCGTTTGTACGGCCTTCACACGGCCTCAAGGTACGCCGTTCTAAACAACCTTACACTCCACGCTGGTGTGCCCCCAATTGGGAATGTGGGCTCTTCTGTGAGACACCAATGTGCGTCCCAAAGGAAACCGGGGGGGGGGGCTCCCCCAGGACGCCTGCTTACGGCAGTCGGTTGCCAGATGTTTACTTCCAGCCGGAGAAAGAGAAAAAGGACAGCTTTCCCGGGGACAATTCTGGACCCTTGGGAACATCCAGAATCACCAAAGCCTAAACTTGGCACGGCCTGGGGAACGCTCTTCCGCACGTCCAGCAATCCCCACGTCAAAACCTTTCTCGGCAGAGGCAGGCACTCTCTCCCTTGTACTAGATAGCTCGGCAGAACCTTCCGAGAAACATGCTGCGTCATTCAGCTTGAAAGTGGGACGCGGATGGGAGAGTACGCTTTCTCCCCGTTTGGAGGCGCCGTGCGCTTGGCTTCAAAGCTGCCCGAACAGCACTAGCGGCCCGACGTCTCTGCACGGCAGGATTGTCGTTGTGGGCCGAGGCTGCGTGTTCTCTCAAAGCGGAAAACCGTGCTGGCAATACCTTGCTAGAAACTCCTCCCACGGCACTACATGTTCAGCTCCGGCCAAACGAAAGGTGACCTCAGGCCTCAAGGTAAGTTCCAGCGTTTCACGTCGGGGGAGTTGGGTGTGCAGTGGTTTCCATGAGGCCAGACTCCACCACGGAGTGCCTTAACTCTGCGACGCTCCTGGGGGCACACAGGATAGGAGCTCGTTCGCCAATTTCGCAGGGTGACTTCTCTCCGTGCCGGAACGGCGGCTCCTGGCTTCTAGAGGAACCTTAGCCTAAACAGGCCCCTGGAGGAAGCTCTTCACATTCAGAGCAAGGGCAACGTACTGCTCTCTGGCTTGCCTGGCTTGAGTGCCCCAGTCGTCAAAGAGCCTCGCGAAAGCAGTGCTGCGCAGACTCCCTTTGCCAGTCGAACGGCCTCCTTGACTGAAAGAGAACTGCAGTGCCAAAAGGCACCGTGCTGACGACTGGCTCCAGGAAGAGACTCGGGACAGCACTCTCATAGAAGCGAAAGCTAGGCTGTGCGCCCAGCCTGAGGAGCAGTACGTACGTTTGCCACACTTCTTTACAGAGCTAGGCGTGAGCCAGAGAGCCTCGGTCACTGAGGCCTACCTAAGGGACTGCCACACTTACCCAGTAGCTCCCACGCAGAGGTCCCTGTGCCCAAACGGGCCTCCACGGAAGGGCCCTGTTCCTCCCGTTGTGTTTCCTTGAGGTAATCAGAAACCGCTGAGGATCCCTATAGGAGCTCCGGTTTGAAGCTGGGCGACCCTGGCTAAACCTTATTCCCCTCCGTGGTAAACGAGACAGTGGCGGGTCCTAAGCTGCCTGAAGTACACTGCTCGCGCCCACCTTCTCTTTGCTGCCGGAAGGCCTCCCACAAGAAGTCTGAGTTTACTCGTGACAGCAGAAGTCTGAGTTTACGCGTGTGAGGCCTGCTGCTCTCAGTTCCTTGCTGGGAGCTTCAGCAGGAGCGCTCGGGAGCTCGCCGGCACAAGAACTGTGAGTGCCCTCGCCCCACCCCGGCCTCAAGCAAAAGTCCAGATTTCCCCCGTCAGAGTGCCATAGGAGCGAAGAAGCATGCGTTAAAGGAGGGCTTCAACAGTGCTAGGGCTTTATTTCACGAGACACCGTGCACTCACGTTCGTTGTAACAACTGTCAAAGGGCACTGGATGCCTTCCAACTCCTCTCTTGCGTTTGAGCCACAGGAAGTAAATGCATTCGTTTGATTAAGCTCCGTGAACGTGCAACGACGATGGCGAAGCGCTGCCCTGTTCGCTCGAAAGCTCTCGTTTGTACGGCCTTCACACGGCCTCAAGGTACGCCGTTCTAAACAACCTTACACTCCACGCTGGTGTGCCCCCAATTGGGAATGTGGGCTCTTCTGTGAGACACCAATGTGCGTCCCAAAGGAAACCGGGGGGGGGGGCTCCCCCAGGACGCCTGCTTACGGCAGTCGGTTGCCAGATGTTTACTTCCAGCCGGAGAAAGAGAAAAAGGACAGCTTTCCCGGGGACAATTCTGGACCCTTGGGAACATCCAGAATCACCAAAGCCTAAACTTGGCACGGCCTGGGGAACGCTCTTCCGCACGTCCAGCAATCCCCACGTCAAAACCTTTCTCGGCAGAGGCAGGCACTCTCTCCCTTGTACTAGATAGCTCGGCAGAACCTTCCGAGAAACATGCTGCGTCATTCAGCTTGAAAGTGGGACGCGGATGGGAGAGTACGCTTTCTCCCCGTTTGGAGGCGCCGTGCGCTTGGCTTCAAAGCTGCCCGAACAGCACTAGCGGCCCGACGTCTCTGCACGGCAGGATTGTCGTTGTGGGCCGAGGCTGCGTGTTCTCTCAAAGCGGAAAACCGTGCTGGCAATACCTTGCTAGAAACTCCTCCCACGGCACTACATGTTCAGCTCCGGCCAAACGAAAGGTGACCTCAGGCCTCAAGGTAAGTTCCAGCGTTTCACGTCGGGGGAGTTGGGTGTGCAGTGGTTTCCATGAGGCCAGACTCCACCACGGAGTGCCTTAACTCTGCGACGCTCCTGGGGGCACACAGGATAGGAGCTCGTTCGCCAATTTCGCAGGGTGACTTCTCTCCGTGCCGGAACGGCGGCTCCTGGCTTCTAGAGGAACCTTAGCCTAAACAGGCCCCTGGAGGAAGCTCTTCACATTCAGAGCAAGGGCAACGTACTGCTCTCTGGCTTGCCTGGCTTGAGTGCCCCAGTCGTCAAAGAGCCTCGCGAAAGCAGTGCTGCGCAGACTCCCTTTGCCAGTCGAACGGCCTCCTTGACTGAAAGAGAACTGCAGTGCCAAAAGGCACCGTGCTGACGACTGGCTCCAGGAAGAGACTCGGGACAGCACTCTCATAGAAGCGAAAGCTAGGCTGTGCGCCCAGCCTGAGGAGCAGTACGTACGTTTGCCACACTTCTTTACAGAGCTAGGCGTGAGCCAGAGAGCCTCGGTCACTGAGGCCTACCTAAGGGACTGCCACACTTACCCAGTAGCTCCCACGCAGAGGTCCCTGTGCCCAAACGGGCCTCCACGGAAGGGCCCTGTTCCTCCCGTTGTGTTTCCTTGAGGTAATCAGAAACCGCTGAGGATCCCTATAGGAGCTCCGGTTTGAAGCTGGGCGACCCTGGCTAAACCTTATTCCCCTCCGTGGTAAACGAGACAGTGGCGGGTCCTAAGCTGCCTGAAGTACACTGCTCGCGCCCACCTTCTCTTTGCTGCCGGAAGGCCTCCCACAAGAAGTCTGAGTTTACTCGTGACAGCAGAAGTCTGAGTTTACGCGTGTGAGGCCTGCTGCTCTCAGTTCCTTGCTGGGAGCTTCAGCAGGAGCGCTCGGGAGCTCGCCGGCACAAGAACTGTGAGTGCCCTCGCCCCACCCCGGCCTCAAGCAAAAGTCCAGATTTCCCCCGTCAGAGTGCCATAGGAGCGAAGAAGCATGCGTTAAAGGAGGGCTTCAACAGTGCTAGGGCTTTATTTCACGAGACACCGTGCACTCACGTTCGTTGTAACAACTGTCAAAGGGCACTGGATGCCTTCCAACTCCTCTCTTGCGTTTGAGCCACAGGAAGTAAATGCATTCGTTTGATTAAGCTCCGTGAACGTGCAACGACGATGGCGAAGCGCTGCCCTGTTCGCTCGAAAGCTCTCGTTTGTACGGCCTTCACACGGCCTCAAGGTACGCCGTTCTAAACAACCTTACACTCCACGCTGGTGTGCCCCCAATTGGGAATGTGGGCTCTTCTGTGAGACACCAATGTGCGTCCCAAAGGAAACCGGGGGGGGGGGCTCCCCCAGGACGCCTGCTTACGGCAGTCGGTTGCCAGATGTTTACTTCCAGCCGGAGAAAGAGAAAAAGGACAGCTTTCCCGGGGACAATTCTGGACCCTTGGGAACATCCAGAATCACCAAAGCCTAAACTTGGCACGGCCTGGGGAACGCTCTTCCGCACGTCCAGCAATCCCCACGTCAAAACCTTTCTCGGCAGAGGCAGGCACTCTCTCCCTTGTACTAGATAGCTCGGCAGAACCTTGCGAGAAACATGCTGCGTCATTCAGCTTGAAAGTGGGACGCGGATGGGAGAGTACGCTTTCTCCCCGTTTGGAGGCGCCGTGCGCTTGGCTTCAAAGCTGCCCGAACAGCACTAGCGGCCCGACGTCTCTGCACGGCAGGATTGTCGTTGTGGGCCGAGGCTGCGTGTTCTCTCAAAGCGGAAAACCGTGCTGGCAATACCTTGCTAGAAACTCCTCCCACGGCACTACATGTTCAGCTCCGGCCAAACGAAAGGTGACCTCAGGCCTCAAGGTAAGTTCCAGCGTTTCACGTCGGGGGAGTTGGGTGTGCAGTGGTTTCCATGAGGCCAGACTCCACCACGGAGTGCCTTAACTCTGCGACGCTCCTGGGGGCACACAGGATAGGAGCTCGTTCGCCAATTTCGCAGGATGACTTCTCTCCGTGCCGGAACGGCGGCTCCTGGCTTCTAGAGGAACCTTAGCCTAAACAGGCCCCTGGAGGAAGCTCTTCACATTCAGAGCAAGGGCAACGTACTGCTCTCTGGCTTGCCTGGCTTGAGTGCCCCAGTCGTCAAAGAGCCTCGCGAAAGCAGTGCTGCGCAGACTCCCTTTGCCAGTCGAACGGCCTCCTTGACTGAAAGAGAACTGCAGTGCCAAAAGGCACCGTGCTGACGACTGGCTCCAGGAAGAGACTCGGGACAGCACTCTCATAGAAGCGAAAGCTAGGCCTGTGCGCCCAGCCTGAGGAGCAGTACGTACGTTTGCCACACTTCTTTACAGAGCTAGGCGTGAGCCAGAGAGCCTCGGTCACTGAGGCCTACCTAAGGGACTGCCACACTTACCCAGTAGCTCCCACGCAGAGGTCCCTGTGCCCAAACGGGCCTCCACGGAAGGGCCCTGTTCCTCCCGTTGTGTTTCCTTGAGGTAATCAGAAACCGCTGAGGATCCCTATAGGAGCTCCGGTTTGAAGCTGGGCGACCCTGGCTAAACCTTATTCCCCTCCGTGGTAAACGAGACAGTGGCGGGTCCTAAGCTGCCTGAAGTACACTGCTCGCGCCCACCTTCTCTTTGCTGCCGGAAGGCCTCCCACAAGAAGTCTGAGTTTACTCGTGACAGCAGAAGTCTGAGTTTACGCGTGTGAGGCCTGCTGCTCTCAGTTCCTTGCTGGGAGCTTCAGCAGGAGCGCTCGGGAGCTCGCCGGCACAAGAACTGTGAGTGCCCTCGCCCCACCCCGGCCTCAAGCAAAAGTCCAGATTTCCCCCGTCAGAGTGCCATAGGAGCGAAGAAGCATGCGTTAAAGGAGGGCTTCAACAGTGCTAGGGCTTTATTTCACGAGACACCGTGCACTCACGTTCGTTGTAACAACTGTCAAAGGGCACTGGATGCCTTCCAACTCCTCTCTTGCGTTTGAGCCACAGGAAGTAAATGCATTCGTTTGATTAAGCTCCGTGAACGTGCAACGACGATGGCGAAGCGCTGCCCTGTTCGCTCGAAAGCTCTCGTTTGTACGGCCTTCACACGGCCTCAAGGTACGCCGTTCTAAACAACCTTACACTCCACGCTGGTGTGCCCCCAATTGGGAATGTGGGCTCTTCTGTGAGACACCAATGTGCGTCCCAAAGGAAACCGGGGGGGGGGGGCTCCCCCAGGACGCCTGCTTACGGCAGTCGGTTGCCAGATGTTTACTTCCAGCCGGAGAAAGAGAAAAAGGACAGCTTTCCCGGGGACAATTCTGGACCCTTGGGAACATCCAGAATCACCAAAGCCTAAACTTGGCACGGCCTGGGGAACGCTCTTCCGCACGTCCAGCAATCCCCACGTCAAAACCTTTCTCGGCAGAGGCAGGCACTCTCTCCCTTGTACTAGATAGCTCGGCAGAACCTTGCGAGAAACATGCTGCGTCATTCAGCTTGAAAGTGGGACGCGGATGGGAGAGTACGCTTTCTCCCCGTTTGGAGGCGCCGTGCGCTTGGCTTCAAAGCTGCCCGAACAGCACTAGCGGCCCGACGTCTCTGCACGGCAGGATTGTCGTTGTGGGCCGAGGCTGCGTGTTCTCTCAAAGCGGAAAACCGTGCTGGCAATACCTTGCTAGAAACTCCTCCCACGGCACTACATGTTCAGCTCCGGCCAAACGAAAGGTGACCTCAGGCCTCAAGGTAAGTTCCAGCGTTTCACGTCGGGGGAGTTGGGTGTGCAGTGGTTTCCATGAGGCCAGACTCCACCACGGAGTGCCTTAACTCTGCGACGCTCCTGGGGGCACACAGGATAGGAGCTCGTTCGCCAATTTCGCAGGATGACTTCTCTCCGTGCCGGAACGGCGGCTCCTGGCTTCTAGAGGAACCTTAGCCTAAACAGGCCCCTGGAGGAAGCTCTTCACATTCAGAGCAAGGGCAACGTACTGCTCTCTGGCTTGCCTGGCTTGAGTGCCCCAGTCGTCAAAGAGCCTCGCGAAAGCAGTGCTGCGCAGACTCCCTTTGCCAGTCGAACGGCCTCCTTGACTGAAAGAGAACTGCAGTGCCAAAAGGCACCGTGCTGACGACTGGCTCCAGGAAGAGACTCGGGACAGCACTCTCATAGAAGCGAAAGCTAGGCTGTGCGCCCAGCCTGAGGAGCAGTACGTACGTTTGCCACACTTCTTTACAGAGCTAGGCGTGAGCCAGAGAGCCTCGGTCACTGAGGCCTACCTAAGGGACTGCCACACTTACCCAGTAGCTCCCACGCAGAGGTCCCTGTGCCCAAACGGGCCTCCACGGAAGGGCCCTGTTCCTCCCGTTGTGTTTCCTTGAGGTAATCAGAAACCGCTGAGGATCCCTATAGGAGCTCCGGTTTGAAGCTGGGCGACCCTGGCTAAACCTTATTCCCCTCCGTGGTAAACGAGACAGTGGCGGGTCCTAAGCTGCCTGAAGTACACTGCTCGCGCCCACCTTCTCTTTGCTGCCGGAAGGCCTCCCACAAGAAGTCTGAGT
Organism: Grampus griseus; assembly: GCF_964374135.1. Taxonomy (NCBI): domain Eukaryota; kingdom Metazoa; phylum Chordata; class Mammalia; order Artiodactyla; family Delphinidae; genus Grampus; species Grampus griseus. The sequence goes on along the minus strand of NW_028132596.1, from coordinate 2,549 downwards.
TTACTCGTGACAGCAGAAGTCTGAGTTTACGCGTGTGAGGCCTGCTGCTCTCAGTTCCTTGCTGGGAGCTTCAGCAGGAGCGCTCGGGAGCTCGCCGGCACAAGAACTGTGAGTGCCCTCGCCCCACCCCGGCCTCAAGCAAAAGTCCAGATTTCCCCCGTCAGAGTGCCATAGGAGCGAAGAAGCATGCGTTAAAGGAGGGCTTCAACAGTGCTAGGGCTTTATTTCACGAGACACCGTGCACTCACGTTCGTTGTAACAACTGTCAAAGGGCACTGGATGCCTTCCAACTCCTCTCTTGCGTTTGAGCCACAGGAAGTAAATGCATTCGTTTGATTAAGCTCCGTGAACGTGCAACGACGATGGCGAAGCGCTGCCCTGTTCGCTCGAAAGCTCTCGTTTGTACGGCCTTCACACGGCCTCAAGGTACGCCGTTCTAAACAACCTTACACTCCACGCTGGTGTGCCCCCAATTGGGAATGTGGGCTCTTCTGTGAGACACCAATGTGCGTCCCAAAGGAAACCGGGGGGGGGGGGGGCTCCCCCAGGACGCCTGCTTACGGCAGTCGGTTGCCAGATGTTTACTTCCAGCCGGAGAAAGAGAAAAAGGACAGCTTTCCCGGGGACAATTCTGGACCCTTGGGAACATCCAGAATCACCAAAGCCTAAACTTGGCACGGCCTGGGGAACGCTCTTCCGCACGTCCAGCAATCCCCACGTCAAAACCTTTCTCGGCAGAGGCAGGCACTCTCTCCCTTGTACTAGATAGCTCGGCAGAACCTTGCGAGAAACATGCTGCGTCATTCAGCTTGAAAGTGGGACGCGGATGGGAGAGTACGCTTTCTCCCCGTTTGGAGGCGCCGTGCGCTTGGCTTCAAAGCTGCCCGAACAGCACTAGCGGCCCGACGTCTCTGCACGGCAGGATTGTCGTTGTGGGCCGAGGCTGCGTGTTCTCTCAAAGCGGAAAACCGTGCTGGCAATACCTTGCTAGAAACTCCTCCCACGGCACTACATGTTCAGCTCCGGCCAAACGAAAGGTGACCTCAGGCCTCAAGGTAAGTTCCAGCGTTTCACGTCGGGGGAGTTGGGTGTGCAGTGGTTTCCATGAGGCCAGACTCCACCACGGAGTGCCTTAACTCTGCGACGCTCCTGGGGGCACACAGGATAGGAGCTCGTTCGCCAATTTCGCAGGATGACTTCTCTCCGTGCCGGAACGGCGGCTCCTGGCTTCTAGAGGAACCTTAGCCTAAACAGGCCCCTGGAGGAAGCTCTTCACATTCAGAGCAAGGGCAACGTACTGCTCTCTGGCTTGCCTGGCTTGAGTGCCCCAGTCGTCAAAGAGCCTCGCGAAAGCAGTGCTGCGCAGACTCCCTTTGCCAGTCGAACGGCCTCCTTGACTGAAAGAGAACTGCAGTGCCAAAAGGCACCGTGCTGACGACTGGCTCCAGGAAGAGACTCGGGACAGCACTCTCATAGAAGCGAAAGCTAGGCTGTGCGCCCAGCCTGAGGAGCAGTACGTACGTTTGCCACACTTCTTTACAGAGCTAGGCGTGAGCCAGAGAGCCTCGGTCACTGAGGCCTACCTAAGGGACTGCCACACTTACCCAGTAGCTCCCACGCAGAGGTCCCTGTGCCCAAACGGGCCTCCACGGAAGGGCCCTGTTCCTCCCGTTGTGTTTCCTTGAGGTAATCAGAAACCGCTGAGGATCCCTATAGGAGCTCCGGTTTGAAGCTGGGCGACCCTGGCTAAACCTTATTCCCCTCCGTGGTAAACGAGACAGTGGCGGGTCCTAAGCTGCCTGAAGTACACTGCTCGCGCCCACCTTCTCTTTGCTGCCGGAAGGCCTCCCACAAGAAGTCTGAGTTTACTCGTGACAGCAGAAGTCTGAGTTTACGCGTGTGAGGCCTGCTGCTCTCAGTTCCTTGCTGGGAGCTTCAGCAGGAGCGCTCGGGAGCTCGCCGGCACAAGAACTGTGAGTGCCCTCGCCCCACCCCGGCCTCAAGCAAAAGTCCAGATTTCCCCCGTCAGAGTGCCATAGGAGCGAAGAAGCATGCGTTAAAGGAGGGCTTCAACAGTGCTAGGGCTTTATTTCACGAGACACCGTGCACTCACGTTCGTTGTAACAACTGTCAAAGGGCACTGGATGCCTTCCAACTCCTCTCTTGCGTTTGAGCCACAGGAAGTAAATGCATTCGTTTGATTAAGCTCCGTGAACGTGCAACGACGATGGCGAAGCGCTGCCCTGTTCGCTCGAAAGCTCTCGTTTGTACGGCCTTCACACGGCCTCAAGGTACGCCGTTCTAAACAACCTTACACTCCACGCTGGTGTGCCCCCAATTGGGAATGTGGGCTCTTCTGTGAGACACCAATGTGCGTCCCAAAGGAAACCGGGGGGGGGGGCTCCCCCAGGACGCCTGCTTACGGCAGTCGGTTGCCAGATGTTTACTTCCAGCCGGAGAAAGAGAAAAAGGACAGCTTTCCCGGGGACAATTCTGGACCCTTGGGAACATCCAGAATCACCAAAGCCTAAACTTGGCACGGCCTGGGG